>NC_072733.1:56453948-56699516 GCF_026930045.1 Uloborus diversus
CAATAACAGTAGGAACCAATGACAATTGATATTTGCTGGTAGAAAAAACATAATCTGACCGAGAAATTTCTTCCCTGGCACAACATATTCTTCATTTGTAAGAGCCGACTATGATATGATTTTGCAGCAAGTGAATTATTACTTACTGAATTTTGGAATTTTGTGTTATATGATTTGGAAGTCATCTACGATGCTGTCAAATAACCAACCGTTTCAAAAGATAATGCGTTTTAACTTTAAAAATACTTACTTTATAGGCAGTTAGGATATCAAGATTTTTATTCCATTCACTTTTAGAACACGCCGGTATATCATCAATTTTAAATTTCTTCTGGGAACATCAACTTCTTAAATTCGTATTTCATCATCGAATCACCAATAATTAGTAGTCGCATACCAGTTAGGAATGTAAAGTACAAATCAAAATGAATAAATTAAAACAAAAAAGTAAAATACAAAACACACAAATGCAAGAAATAAACAATTTTTGCGGATCATAATCACCACGCCTCGTGTAAATCAAATCAGGTGTAAATAAATCCGTGATCAGTACTCCAAATAACGATTACCAGAGGTTGGCATAAATGCGGCGACGAGTTCGTTTTGGCGACTCTTTTGGCATGTTTCCTGTTCCTATTATCTGGAAGAATCGAATCGGATTGGGGTAGAGTGTAACCTTCGAATCTCGCCAATGTTCCCCTCGTTAGGCTTAGGAACTGGTCTTAGCATTGGAGTCTACGAGGACGCTCGCAAGCTTTAAAAAATATTTAAAAATAACCCATTTGCTTTTTGTTATCAAATGACCGGTTTTTAGCCACATCACGCTGTCGGTCGGCTGAATATATACATCATTAAACAGAACAATTCTTTACTTGTATTTAGTATTAGAATAAAAATTTGGCTACTTTTCGGCAACCATTATTGCCAAGACTCGGGTTGACGTGAGATGACGTAGAAGGAGAGGGAGGGAACTTCCATCTCTCGGAGCGCTCGCAGATATGTTTTTCTTTCCCTTCGTTTTTTGTTTGTTTCGCTTAACAAGAGTAAGAATAAACAGATAATTTGTTCATGAAAATTTTAATTGTATAATTAAAAATGTTAGTATTTTTCATCGAGAACGTAGGATTATTTAATACAGTACTTCTTAAACAAATGCAGATTTATTTCAATTTATTAACCATTTACCTACTGTAAAAGCGATTAAACGAGTCGTAATTTTTGCGAAAATGAACGTATCGGTGACTTTGCGAGATAAAAAATTTAGTGAATTGTATGTGAATAGAATAGAAAGTTTAAATATTTCGGCTTAAATTTTCGCGCTAATAATGAGCTCGCGAAAATTAAAGTAAAACGAAAACAAGTCTTTTTACATTCACAGTATTGTTTTTGTATGTTTCTCTCTTTATCTCTTTTCTACAAGGAAGTTTTAGGTTTTCTTTCTCAAGTATTCAGCAGATATTTTTTTGTAAGTATTGTGTTGTCTTCCTAAAATTTATTCAAAAAAAACCTACATTATCAGAAACAAAAAAAAAAAAAAAAAAAGGTTTTAGCTAAAACTATGAGGTATAATAATTTTTGAATCACAGATTTTTTTCCCCCCCCGATCGTCAGGAAAGAATTTATTGAAGAAAAAAACTTATCAATTTTCCTTTTACACAATTCCGAGTTTTTTTTACAGATTTGTGACATATCGCATTATATTTTCATCTTTTTGAGAACTATTTCTTTTGCAATGTAAAGAAATAGTTGGAAAAAATTAAAAGAAATTATGTTTAAACTCCCAACATTATTATTAATTATTTTAAAATCATAAACACTTAGAAAGTTTAACAACAAAGTTATCTAAGAATAACAAAAATCAAAAAATTTTTATTCTCATAAAAGATTAGCACTTTCTTCTTCATTTTCTTCAATTTTATTCTATACAGATTTGGCATTTAAAAGCTGTGGAAACTAAACTTTTTAAAACTAACAGGAATTCAGAAATTAAAAAGTACTTTTAAAAAGCAGTCGTATAGCATAAAGTCATAAATGTGACGGTACTTCCCAATATGGAGTATCTACGTATTTTTCTTAGATTCATTTACATCTACAAAGAATGTCGGAACTATATAGGCTTGGATCTACCTAAGCTACCAGCCTATGGGGGGGGGGGGGGGGCTCCATTAAGCCCCTACAGATTTTGTTGCAGGGGGACCTAAAATGTACGGATACGGGCCTGGAACCATAGTTGTGCATATCAGTTGATGCTTTGTGTTGTGACAAGAAATAATTTTCTGAGCTTCAATTGTGGAGGTTCTAAGCAGGTCCGAATCTACATTCCGACATAATTAACCAGCTGCTTCGCCCTACTTTGCAAAGTCTACCTCGGAAATGAAGGTTATGTCAAGTGACGTTCAACAATCAGGCTTGAACAAGAAAACTTTTCAAAATTTCCCGACAGATTGCGGAAAAATAACCAAAAAGGAAATTTTTTAAATTCCTTGACTTCAAGAGAAGCCTCAAAACAAAAGCTAGAATTTCAGTATTTATAAGATTGCAAATATATTTAACGCATGTGAATAAGAATGAGAACCAGGTTGGAGAAGAGCATAATATGGTGCTGTGTGCATATCTATAGAATGGTGCGCGGCTCTTGCCCCTATCACAGGGCTAAAATTCCTTACACTATGCCATTTACCAAACCTTTAAATTAATTTCTCCGTAACCCCTCTTCCCTTCCGCCCATTAGCAAATATTTTTAAAACATTTCTTAAACAAGCACACACACAAAGCATGATCAAACAAAATCACTTTGGTTTGTCATAAGATTAATATATAATTGCCATAAGTTAATAGAGAATGGATCGTTGGAATGGACCCGAATATGGATACGTTGAGAAAGTGGACGCTTTGAATCAACCGTGAGAAAGTATTTTTCTGCAGTGACCAACGCTTGTTTTTCTTCTTTTGATCAAAAGCATCCCATTGCTGAGGGTGTGTGTTCTTCGAATGAAGCCCCCCTTCCCCGAATGAAGATAGCAGTACAAAGAAAACAAACCCCCCCGAGGCAAACGCTTAAAAGGTCCTCCTTCCCCCAAAACCGTAATAAAACTGTCCTCTTCATTCTTGCGTTGACGAATTGTTTTCCGCCTATTTCCGTGGGAAAAGTAGGAAAATGGTTAAAAATAAAGGCACATTTTAAGCCTATATCCCAATATTTTATTTTATCATATAAAGTTGAAGAAAGAAGTTAATAAAAATGTGTACGCAAACATAAAATGAAAAATACAAAATAAAATTAAAAAATGCGATTTTGTAGCTGTATGAACTAAAAAGTAAAAAACAAATATCAGTAGCGAGAGCCTCAGTAATGAACCTTCCCGTATTGTAATTAATGTATATTTATATTTCTGGGGTAATGCAACGTCCCCATAGTCTATTAATTCTTGCTGTATTAATAAAATATGCTTACTATACATAAACTATTACTTACTGCTGTGATAATAATACCCCCATGAGTGAGTATCGGATTGGGGAAGGGGGGTACTCCCTCATGGGCGGTAAGGAGGGGTCCTTACCACAAATGTTCATGTTTTGAACGTTTTACCTCTCTTGCACCTCAAATGAATGTTCTTTTCCTCTCCAAAAAAAAAAGGATATTTAACTAAATAGTGGAAACTAATTAGGGGGATGCTACTTCGAAAAATTTTAAGTGAAGGGAGGGGGACGGTGGTCATATTTGGATTCAGGAGCTCATTTTTCCACATGAATCAGCAAGAATGATGTGAAAAGAATTTTTGAAGAGGCTTTTTCATTTCTTTTCTTTTATTATTATTATTATTATTATTAATTTGATCGCGCAGTGTTATCATAAAGAAGTATGTTTTTCTTTAAAAAAAGATACAGTTGTTGCAAATCAGCAAGTTGTGGTAATCGTAAAATAATTATGAAAATAAAACAAAACATGAAAAGAATTCGCTTAGAATTACAAAATACGTGGTAAAAGAAATGTATTAGAAATTCAGAGTGATGTTTCAGAATTAATATTTCAGAATCATTCCCCCATTGTATACATTAGTGAGGGGATGACAGTGAGGGAATTGCTGCAATTTGATTTCAATAGCCACGACCCAGGCGTAATAAATTTCTGAATTTAAGCACACAAATATTCTTTAATAAGGAAGTAACGATTATTCACTTTTCATGCATTATTTTATTGTCCTTTTCTTATGAAAACAGAGTGGGGAAATGACAAACGTAAAAAAAAACGTTACCTGATTTGGTGAACTCAGATCTCTACTTTATTCTACTTTTTTTCAGCTGTTAATTACTAAAGGTGAATTCCAAGAAAAAGGAGACATGACACTTGAGTTTTAAAAATTAATAATCTGCCACTTGCCATATACTATTCTCTTCAGCAATAATTGAATTTCTTGAATCTTAACCTGTTTTTCCCAAATAGTTTGATGACTTTCAGAAAATCAAGTGCAAAATCAAGTTTTCTGTTTATGTTTTTACGCAGCAAAAATCTCTGCTTTGTTACATCTGTAATTCAAATAAACTTATTATCAACATATAATATTTAGGTTAACTTTTATCTTTTGAATGTCTAGGTAAACTTTTTGGTAAGTTTTTTCAAGTTTCTTTATTTCAACCATGAAATAGATCCATAAATAAAGTGACAATTTGATGTCCTTCCGTTACTGAAATACTACATCGCAATTAGTTCACCAAGAATCTATGGGATATAGAAGTTTTTTTTTTTTTTTTAATGCAAGGCTGAATTTTGTCCCTTGTCTAGGAGGCATAGTTAAAATTTTAGTAGATATTTAATTTATATGGTTTTTAATGGCAACGGAAGGACTAAAAAAAAAAAACTTTAACGGAAGGGCATTTATCTATAAGCTAATGCAGGTTGCAGGGTATTATTTAAGAACACTAGTAGAAAACAAACTATTGTTTAAAGTAAGTAAGCACATTTAAGACGGGCCTGATAATCGTCTTATCATCCATTTTAATCGTAAGCTTTTATTCATGCATGCGATTGGTGACGAGGGAAATATCACTGACTTAAAAATTTTATCTGTTGCCAGTTTCTGTTAAATAAACAAAATACTTCTTATTTATTTCAGCAAGAAAGGCTTTGAAAAAGATTTAAAAATTTCCCTTGATCCTACTTTTGGGGGTAGCTACACTTGGAAGTTTAGTTACGTTTCCTTTTCCGTGCTGTCCTCTGTTATTTAGAGAGAAAAAAAATCATTTGAATTTTGACACCTTGAGTTTTCCGCCAACACGAATTGCGATAGGACCCTACTCGTTGAAGTTCATATTCCTACAGATGAAATGGAATGTAAATGGCAAAGAAATCTGCACCCGTCCAAGAATGACACATAATTTTCCAGAATAGATAATACGAGGCATATCCATGAAAAATAAAATAGTGATAAGGATGCAGTAATTAAGATTGTGATTTTATGACTGATGTCCACCTATACATTTATCAGAAAGATTATTTACAGCGTATTACGTTATGTATTTTTATTTCTTATCAGTGTTAACTGACGGGAATGAGTAATCGGGAAATTTTGAATTTAGATAAAGTTTTACTGTTTAAATTCATCCATGCAGGTGTTTTTGCCTGAAAAAACGTAATTTTAAACAAAAAAAAATATTTTTTACGTGTAAAGTCTGCTTGAGTTAGACCCTGAAAAAAAAAATGAATAAAACCAATCCGCTGACGATTTGTAACTATGATGACGAAAATTTCGCTCTCTAAATAAATACTACTAACAACCATCGTCATAGTAATCTGAAAAGACTCCAAGGATGACCACTCGTAAAAGGAGAGTAAAATCCTTTTTGGTGAAGTGAGGATGTGAGGATAGTAATCGTGATTGCTCAAAAAAAAAAAAAAAAACTCTGAAAAAAATATAAATAAAATCAAACCGCACATGATTTGTAACGAAGGCGAAATTTCGCTCTTAAATAAGTAATAAAAACAACCATCTCATGGTAATCAAGGTACCATGATGATGGGTAATCATGGTAAAATCAGAGCAACATCAAACTTGGGAAATGAGAGAGGATAGTACGCAATTCGTGATTGCTCAAAAAAAAAAAAAAAAAAACCTATTTTCTTTTATATGTGTTCGGACTGACTCGTTGATAGCTATCGAAAGAACACATTTTTCCTGCTTACAAAAGGATTCGTTTCGGATCGGGACTTCCGATTCATATTGAACTGAAGGTATAAATAACCTTTCTGAAGTAAGTTTTGAGAACAATTCTAAGCCTTTATTTACGCGATTGGTAACGATTTCATTATACTCGACGTTAAATCCCGGTTATCACAAATTTGCCATTTCAACTGCGCTTGCGCACGGACTTAGCTTTTAGGGCTTTCTGTTTTAAGATTTCGTGTTGCTTGTTTATATTTAGGCTGTGCTAGAGTCCCAACAAATTAATGAATGCGATTAGAGTATTTTCACAGCAATTTCGGGATACATTATATGAAATTATGGATATGAATAACTGATAATCTTTATAAAGAAAAGAGAAAAATGACACTTCAATATTTATTGGTTTCGAAATATTTATTTAACGTAAACGTAAAACACGTTATGTAATTCAAAAATGATCTGAATATTACAAATATCCGTCTTTTGCGGATATTTTACGTTAGGTGTAAACAGCTTAATATTATACATTTGTATTTAGGTTGAGGGTTCGACTTTGTATTGGAAGTGATGCTACAGATCGAATACACTCTTCTGAGGTTAAAAATTTGGCCCTGAAAAACACCTTTGTTTGATAGAAAAATCAAACTCCGTATCCATTAATATTTAAGACGCAAAACTCAATCTTTACCGAGGCGTAAAAACTAAATCAAAGAAAGCTTTGTAATTTCTAATTTTTATCTGTTCTCATCTCATATTAACAAATTTAAATGTTTTTCATTAGTTTGAGCAAGAGTTTCGAAATCAGCAAAGTCCGTGCGCAAGCGCAGTTGAAATGGCAAATTTGTGATAACCGGGATTTAACACGTCGAGTTTTCATTATTGGCACACAATAGTAGAAAGCTTAAGCATTTAAAATTCTTATCTACTGTCAATTCCTATGAGTTAACAAACAAAACACTTGTAATTGATTTTAGTAAGGGATTTTCAATTTTTTTTCGTGATTCTGCTTTTACGACTAGCAAAACTCAGTAATTGTGATTATCTTTCTTTTTGCTTGTTTTCTCATTTCTTGTAAAAAATATTTGAATTTAATGCGCGCTTTTTCCCACGAGATTCATCTTAAAATGAGCTGAGGCAATCGAAGTCGCGATTATTTTATTTTTTTAATTTAATATAAGTTCTTGAACTACTAACTACTGTAACATATTTCACGTTAAATATAAGTGTCAAGTCCACCCTTTATGGTTTTACAACAGGATACGGTACACAGCACAACAATACTTCATTTAAGTTTCAATTGCATCAATTATTTTCTTTCAAGAGAAAAACAAAACTGCCAGTCCCCCTAAAAAGCGCAGCTATTGCATCACTGGTTGCATCCAATGAGATCGGCGATCACATCCTCGTTAACACGCCCCCAGTGCAAGAGCAAAAATCGTAACGCCAGCGAAACAGCGATAATCTTACAAATCTAGTCTTCTGCTCAACCCCGTTCTCCCGCCAAGCGAGCTCAAGTTTCCACTATTGTAGCTTCTCTCCAGGATACTATATACAGCTCAATGAAAGTAAATAAAGATGACGGACGGTGAGTAACTTCACTTCGTTAGTTGAACTGAAATGCGGTGAGATCCGTAATTTCGAGCGGTTGCACTAGAGTCCCTATTACCCCTTTTACACGATTCCCGTTTTCGGACATCGGACGGCAGACATGTGACGTCACAAGTCAGAGGAAAATCGTTGCTCATTTACACGAAGGCGGAAAGCGGGAAGCGTATGCAAATTTCGTAACCGGTTCGGTGTTTTGACAGGGCGTCTGCACCTGTTTGTTTATATTTGTTTCCGTTGAATCTTCTGTTATTTCCAACTATTTTTTTTTAATTGTTAAAGAATTGAAGTGTTTTCCGTAAATGTTGAAGGTTTATTTTTTAGAAAACATGTCTTGGATAGCGCTGATTTATTTTTTAATCTTTTTTTTTTGAGCCACGCTAAAAATAGAAGTAAACAATTCTAAATTTGCCAAACAGTGCTTTCCCGTGTTTCGCGGTAATGGTTTACCGCATGTTTTTTTTTTAAATCTGTGTGCATATTCAATACATAACATGTGCAGAATTAAGCCAGGCTAAAAAAATAAATAGAAGATAATTCTGGGTTCATCTAACAAGCATTCCCTCCCCCCCCCCTGAAATTCAAAGATTAATTTAAAAAATAGAATGGTCTATGTTCTAGGATCTTATCACATCATTGTTGTATGCATGAAAAAATGAAATTGCACAAGGATTTCCTAAATAAAATAATTTTTAGAATACTGAAACATAATTTATTTATTTGCTTATTTTAATCAATTTCAAAAATGAGGTTTTTGGCTTGTGCAAATTATTCTCATACAGTGATGTTCCCATCTATTTTTCTGAGGGTATACTCCCAGTAATCCATTACGCACAATATTTGTATGCGATCAAATCGTTGCCTCAGAGCAACAGTAGGATATCTTAGTGTTATTTCGGGGATTAGATGTCTTAGTGTTGCTCTGAGGCAACGATATACGTAATATGTCTTTATATGGAAATTTTTGAAACTTGAAGGTATACGCTATATTTCTAAAAAATATTTGAGAATATACGGCATACATGGAATATACCCTATGGGAACACCACTGTTCTCAGTGTGCAAAAGTTTTTCTTTCTGATAGCCGCTCGGAAAACAACAGTTGATAATTTTTGCTGTGTTATTGCTATTACATTTTCAGAACTCGATGAGGAGCATTTTTTCATTTAGTGATACAGTGAAACCTGTGTACGTTGACCCCTTTATTTTCTTGAAACATCATTAAAAAGTGTTGAATTATATAATTCATAGTACAGCTCCAGTTCAATAATGGAAACTCTTAAGTATGGCCACCCCTTCTGTGTCCACATTTTCACTGAACGAAGGGGTGGCTTCTCGGAGAGGTTTCACTGTATAATAAAATGCTTGTAGTGATGTATCAAAATGTATATTTTTTTAGAACTGCTTTGCATGTTATTGTGGAATAATACTAACAGTGGTGTTGAAATATTTTTTCGGGGGGGGGGGGGGGCTACATTTAACACATGTGCAAATCTACGTGTATGCAGGCCCGCACCAAGCCTGATCCACGCCATCGTGCAAATGTCTTTTGAGCGCCTTTATGCATTAATGTTCGAGAAAATTCTAGTTAACTCCTGGGGTGAGGATTTATAGACAAATGCAGTATTGAAAAAATACGTTTGGCATTTATTTGATGTATCAAAAGGAAGGCAATGTTTATATATTTCATTTTGAACACAGTGTACGTTTTTACCTTTGAGCAGGAGTTAGTTATCTCTTCATCTCGAAGTTGTTTCGAGTAAGGGTGGATGTAAGGGAGGGGTGATCGGAATTGATTTTTGAACTATGGCTTTTTCTCTTGGAAACCTTGCATTAAGCTGTTGTTAAAAAAAAAGATGGCCATTTTCAGTTAATCAAAGCATTTCCCCCAACAATTTAAAAAAAAAAAACGTCTTGGAATTTGATTGAAATAATTATTGCTTACTTTAGTCTGATAAGTACTTTTTTGAAAAATGGGAAATGGCTAATATGCAGCCGTTACAAGAATACGGAACTGTTACAAGAGGCATTGAATTTAATATCTAAAACAAATATGTAGTCCTTCCAAAGTTTTTTTTTAATACACAAATAGTAAAAGAAATAAAGGGAGGGGGAGGGGAATTGAATAATTATGGTCAAGTCATTACTTTTCAGAACTAAAAAGTTAACCTAAATTATTGTCCGAAGTACATACTGTCCAACCAGATTGCATGGAATTTTTATACGTCCAGATAAGACGAATCTATGTGAATAAGGGGGAAAAGTAAAAATTTTATGCCCGTATTCCACTCATTTAAATGAGACTCTGCTTCTGCAAAAGCTGGCATCGATAAAAAATAATAGATTTGTCCATTTCCGGCTGTAAAACGGATGTTTGTCTTTCCATACAATCCGTGGCCAGACAGAAAATGTTACGCACATCTAAATAATATACATATGAGCAAACTATTTTTTATGTATGATAACACGAAGCAGAGGAATTACCACAAATTAAAAATCGCAAAAAGACGCCAAATTTTCTGTTGTAAGTTATGGAGCTGTATAAGGAAAACTCCTTATGGGGCATTCTCCCCCATTAGGTAGATGAATACCCTCCCATGTGTATTCCTAAGCATTGCACGACCTCTGCATAGTGGCGTAACTAAGGTGAGACGGAGGGGTTGGTCCGCCCTGGGCAGCATTTTGCTGGGGAGTGGCAATTTCATGCTCTTGATGTGAAAAAAGTTCAACATTTGCTAATAGAGAAATCATGCTTCTGACAAATTACTGGAGGCAAAAAAAAAAAAAACTTTTCGTTAAAATATGCAACTAGCACTTGATTTTAAGAAAGTTACTCGGAAACTACCTTATTAAAAAAAAAAAAAAACTATTTTTTTGAGGAAAGTTACAACAAGAGTAAGAAAAGAGAGGTCTGGGCAATTAATTGCTTATCTTTGGGGTAGCATTATCTGTTTCAGAAATTGCTTTAACTGGTCACTTATTACAAAACTTTTATTCAAACAAGAATTAATTTTATGTTTATCTTATAAAAGTACTTACAACTCAAATAATAACTGCGACTAATCTTACTGCTTTATATCAGTAAAATTCCTATAAACAGCGAGTTTCAAACTGAGACATTCATTTAAGCAGAAGGTTTTTAATTAGTGAATTGATGTCTAAGTAAACCTTTCACATTCACATGGAAAGTAATGATTTTCAATACACAACTTTTCCTTCTCATTAATCAGTATGGTTAATCGAACTTATAGGGCTCATTAATCTTATCACCCTGTATCAGTGAAAAAGAAAACCATCCAAATTCTGTAATATGGCAGTATTGGATCTAGGAAAGCGGCAATTTCCGAGTTTTTCAACATTAAGGCAGGCACCCCAGCACGGATCCAAAAGGATGTCATTACCCCCTTTGAAAGGACCAAAGAAACCATAAAATTGCGTACCTAGATCTTTAAATTAGGAAAATTTCCTGTGCAGAGCGCCGGCCTCTAAGCTCCTGCCTGGTGTCACCAAAAGGTTAAAATGCATTCTTAGGGCTAATTTAGAAAATTTTTCTGAATAGAGCAGATTCTTTATTTTTCTTCGTAATTAAGTTCTTATATTTCCTTTAAATACTTTTGACTGTTTCTCAACCAAAGGGCGGCAAATTGAGGAATTGTCCCGGGCGGCAGAAAATGTAGCTACGCCACTGCCTCTGCACAAGATTTGATAAACTGTTTTTGTGTAAGGAACCCCCCCTCTCATGGTTGTGCACCGTGGGGTGAAACTCCTCATGTAAATTCTCAAATATCAAAGGACCTTTGTGACAAATTTGGCAAAAATCCGGCCTTAAATGATTTGTATAAACTACATAGCACACACAACCACTAACATACATCATATTTTGTTTAGATGTATAGATTTTACTTTTATTGTTTATTTAACTTTTTCCATGATTTAATTGAAAAATAATCAGTTTAAATTTTGAAAGAAACCAAAATTTAAAAGTTACCTGAAAAAATCCAGGTGCTCCTTTAAAAATCCAGTTGGGAGTTTTACAAATGCTAGTTTTACCAACCGCCTTATCTGGTGGTCAAAGAAGTGACTATGGATGGGAAGTTAATGGGGGGGTCATGACGCAGTCTGCACCATAGAAATGTTCAGAAGTGTATCTTTACGGTTTTTTTTTGAGCAATCATGATTGCTTATTGCTTTCATTTGACTGTTTTGATGTCCTATGATTTTATTTTCCCACCAGCACCCTCTGCAGCATCACCGTCAACCGGCTCTTCATGATGCTGCTACCCTAGCCAAAACCGTCTCCAGGTTGCATCCATGTCCTACACACACGCACATACATACACAACTACATACACACAAATACCCACACACTCATGCCTGCACACAGACACCACACACAGACAGACATACATACATACCCACACCAATACACTCATGCCTGCACACAGACATATACACACACGCATACATACACACATATAGCCACATTCATGCCTGGACACAAACACACACCCGTACATACACACTCGTGATTGCGAAAAACATAATTTGAATTCAAGATATCAAAATTCAAATTATTATTATTTTTTTGACTCTCGCTACTTGCAAGCACAAAAGGAATTGAATATAGAAACAACAAACACGAAGATAAATATTTTACCCTCACCTAAAGTTGATTAGCAAAACCAGAGGTTTAATTGTGAGAGGAAACTATTTTAAACATTGAAATTTTAGTCAGATGAAAGATGTTTATGGTCATTTTTTATTCAATGATGGCAAGGAAAAAAACCCCCTTGAAGATACCCCCTCCTGTATATAAACAGAAAAATATCAGATAAATATAGCTTAAAATGAACATGCGTAACATGCATTGAGCTTGATTTCCTTTCGTCCACCCACCTTTCACTATAGTTTGACGCTCGCAAGTAATGCCTATCCTTTTCCAATGTTGATGCAACTTTGGAAAGAAAGATATCGAACAAAATTTTTGCATTTAATATTCTTATTATGTAGCCAACTAATGAATAATAACTTTCTTTTCAACTCCTGTTGAATGCTCATGGAAAATATTTATCAGGAAATTAATAAAGAAAAAAGTTGTAATTAACTTGTACACATTGTATTTATTTTTATCATTATCGTTAAACGTAAAATTTATACCTGTGTGTGTTTTTTCCGTAAACTCGAATTTTTTTTAAAAGACCGCATAAACCAAAATCTAGGGATGCACTGAATACCGAACATTAAGTTAAAATTCTGTCCTTATCTTCAGCTGAATACTGAATATTTTGCCAAAATTCGTTGTTGTTTCAACATTTAGTACAATTGATTAAAAATAGGAGTTGGAACAGAGCTTCAGCCCAGCCAAATCATGAACTGATTCAGCACATAACAATTTGTCGTGAATATTTTTTTTACAATAACTAGTACACATAGTATTATGTCCCATAATAAGTTACGAACAATTATGCCCTAGAATAAAACACAGTATAAATTTAAAAGAATCCATTGCACTATAAGCGGTCCCATAATTGAGAATATGTACCTACTTGGAAGTTCCTATGAAAAAAGTGACTTTACAACATTTGATTGATAATTATTTAAAGATTTCTTCATTTGTTATGAAATGAAGCTATTACAATATTGCGTAAAACATTGTTTAAACACTTCTAGCTACTAATGAAAACAATGTCATTATTTTTATTACATAATAATCTATGTAATATCACAAAGTATTTGTATGATAAACAATAACAATGGTTCTTACTTGAAACGGTTTCAGGTGTAACATTGAAAATCTAGTAAATCTTCTCATTGCCTCCATAAGCAAGAATAAAATTATAATATCTTCTTTTTGCCAGCAAGATAATTCTTATGACAGAATATACAGAAATGATCCTGCCGATAAGAATTACCCAGCTAATTCGTACAGATGCTACGCTGCAGTTCCTAGCATGTTTAAAATCGCTTTTTTTTCCAGTGCATGATGGTCCTTCATAAAAAAGAGGCTCATTCATTTCGCGCGATTATCAATGATTTACGTAGCTTTGTTCAATTTCGAAGTTACACTTTGAAATTCACTTTATCAAAATCATTACCGTAGACACAAAGATGGCTACCTTTTCCCTGATTTTAGAAGGTTTATTGTTACCATAGAAACGAAAGCATGTGACATCAATAGCCAATCATTGCACGTCGGACTTCGCTTTTCTGACTTGGAGTTGTGGACGATCCACAACCCATTCCCGACGAAGTCAGGCAGGTTTTGGAGGCGCGAAAACTGGTTTTCGAGCTCAAAATGACGTCACATGTCCGAAAGCGGGAATCGTGTAAATCGGCACTATATGAAAACGTAGTTTTCAGAGTTGCGACAACGCGGTATCATTTTCCTATTGGTCGAAGACCGCCTGAGGCAAGGTTTCTTCTTCTCCCGTAGGATTAACATGGAGCGTATGACAGTGCTGTGGAAAAACCCAGAATCTGAAAAATTAAAGGTGAGTCCAGGATTTTAATTCTCATATTACTGTTCTACAATGTTCAAATTATACGTGTGTAGCTTTACTTGAGTGAGTCCATTCCTATTTCTTTAACTATCGCGTAATTATATCAAGAACATGTGTTCCGGTGTGCTAAAATTCCATAATGACACTATATTTGGGTCTTTTATAGTTATTTTTTCTGTTAAATCGATGATTCCAATCACAACGTTATTGAAAAACAACACTTTAAGACAAGGCAAATGTTTAAATTGTGTAAATTAAATTTTTTTAACGATAGATCTCTGTATTCGGTTTGGCGCGATCAATTTCGTGCTTGGCGACGAGTGGAAGTAAACAAAACATACAAATACAAATACAAAAGTGACGACCAGCAACAGGCTCTGGGCCCAGCTAGACTGGTCCTAGTCAATTTACAATCCCCAGTGAAGATCAATGGCCCTCTTAAAACTGTCTACTCCTTTGCTCATTACCACCTCTTCCGGTAAGCTGTTCCAAGGTTCCACTACCCTGCTAAAATAATAATTTTTCCTAATATCCATGTTAGCCTGAGATTTAAATAGCTTAAAACAATGACCCCTTGTCCTGTTTTCAGTGCTAAACTTTAGCCCCGTAACATCTTTCGTTTTAATAAATTTAAACAGCTGAATCATGTCCCCTCGGTCTCTTCTTTGCTCAAGACTGTACATTTTTAGCCTTCTAAGCCTGGAATCATAATCTAAGTGGGAAAGTCCACTTATTAGCCTTGTAGCCCGCCTTTGAACCCTTTCCAATACATTAATGTCTTTCTTAAGATAAGGAGACCAAAACTGAACAGCATACTCCAAATGGGGTCTTACCAAACTTCTATATAAGGGCAGAAGAACTTCTTTAGATTTATTTGAAATAGATCTATTGATAAACCCAAGCATCTTATTGGCTTTGTTGCTAGCAATGCTGCACTGTTGGCTAAACTTTAAATCCTGACTTATTAGGACCCCCAGATCAGTAACTTTGTCTGCCTGACTAATGACTGAACCTTGCAAATAATAACTTGTACACTTATTTCCATGCCCTAAATGTAGCACTTGACATTTCCCAACATTAACAGTCATACCCCATTTATCAGCCCACTCCGTAATATGATCTAGATCCTCTTGCAGCTGATTTGCTTGTTCTTCATTTTCTACAGTCCCCATAACTTTGACATCATCAGCAAAACAGTTCATGTTCCCAGAAATATTTTTGTGAATATCGTTCATAAAGACAATGAACAAAACAGGCCCTAACACTGATCCTTGAGGAGCCCCGCTTAAGACTTCACTCCAATTAGAATAATTTCCCCTTACAACTACTCTTTGTTTCCTTCCAGTCAGCCAATTTTTTACCCAAATGAAAGTTTTCCCTCCTATTCCTATATCAGCTAATTTGCTAAGTAGAGCAACATGTGGTACCTTATCAAAAGCTTTTTGAAAATCAATGTAAACAACATCTACAGGCTTCTTATTGTCCAAAGCCATGGTAACTTTGTCATAGAAATGTAATAAATTAGTTGCACAAGATTTACCTTTCCTAAAACCGTACTGAAAACTAGTCAATAGATTATTAGTCTCTAGAAAATTTACTATCTTAATTTTCATCAATGTTTCAAAAATTTTGCAAACTACCGAAGTTAGACTCACAGGTCTATAATTTCCCGCACTCCCTTTAGACCCTTTCTTGAAGAGCGGTGTAATGTTAGCCAGCTTCCAGTCCTCTAGCACTGTCCCCGAATTATAAGAAGCATTGAAAATGTTTGCGATTACATCTGCTAATTCCTCTGCACATTCAACTAAAATTTTCGGATAAATATCATCTGGCCCCGGAGCCTTAGTCTCTTTAATTTTTTTCAAATGAAGTAAAACGTCATCCCTGGAAAATACAAAGTCCTCAAGCTGTACTATAGCTTGTGTCTTGTTGGTGTCAACTGTTGAGATACAGTTATCGTTAAAAACACTCGAAAAAAAGTTATTAAGAACATTAGCAATATCACTATCGTCCTGAATTAAAATTCCGTGCTCATCAACCAGTGGCCCAATATGACTATTTCGAACTTTCCCCGAATTAGCGTATGCAAAAAACCTCTTGGGATTCCTGTTTATGTTATGTGCCAGTCTTTGCTCCAACTCTCTTTTCTGAATCCGTACCAAATACTTAAATTTACGCCTTGCCTTACAATATTGGAGCTTATCTGCACTGTGACCTGTTTCTCTAAACCTATAAAAGGCAGCTTGCTTGTAATTTAGAGCGTCTTTAGTTTCCCTGGAGAACCACATTGGCCAAATTTTAGTGTTGACACCCTTTCTCCTAAAAGGAACATGATCCCTAACCGTATTCGCTAGATTTTCCTTAAACTCTGCCCACTGAAGATTCACATCGCTATTGTCCCATCCAGAAGAAAAAACTGCTTTCAAACTCTGCCGAAGTGCCACAAAGTCAGTATTTCTGAAATTGGGCACAAACCTAAAATTCTTTACTTTGTGCATATCAAATTTAATCCCAAACCTAATACTGTTGTGGTCACTATCTCCAATGTGTTCCCCTACACATAACCCCTGAACAGAGCCTTCCATGTCGCAGAAAACTAGATCTAAAATCACGTCCTGTCGAGTACCCTGAGTTACAATTTGATCTAAGAAACAGTCACCAATTACTTTCAAAAAATCCTCTTCTCTGCTATTACTATGGTAAAAATTATTCCAATCAATTCCTGGAAAATTAAAATCTCCCATTATGATGACTGACCCCTTGCTAGAAATGTCACTAATAATACTAAACATCTGTTCGTCTTGACCCTGGCTTAAGTTGGGTGGCCTATAAATATTCCCCAAACGTAGTTTTTTGCCCCTATTACTAATCAACTTCAGCCAAATCATATCAATCTCATTAGGTTTATCATTAAGTACCAATTCATTGCAAATTAAAGTGTCTCTGACATAAAATAAAACCCCACCACCTCTTTTACCTACTCTATCTTGTCTAAACAAATTATACCCAGCAATCTATACATATAATAAAATAAGATGTTTGTGTGTGTGTGTGTGGCGCGCATCCCGGGAAAACGGTAACGCCTAGAAAGATGAAATTTGGTATACAGGTGCAGTTTTTGCTGAAGATGTGCACCTCGGGCTTCGATTTTTGATATTTTGATTAGAAAAAAAGTTATTTAATGTTTTATGTGATTTTTAGCACGTTTTAGTACTTTTTACCTCACAGACCCCAAACCAATTGCACCACACAAATTTTTTTTGTACTGTAGGGTAGGAAATTTAATTTTAAATATGATTAATGAAAAAAAATTGAAGACAGAGCAATTTTTGTATTTTTTACGAATTTTTGAAAAAACCTTTAATTTGCAGTTTTTCCTGGGTTTTATTTTTTTCTAATATCATCCTGCGAGAAGTATCAAAGCCTCATTTCTAAAATTTAAGTTGGTAATAGTAAAAACATTTCGCCCTCTTCAGAAGAAAAAAGTTCTTAAAAATACGCAATAGTTTTTTTTTACAATTTTTTTAATGCTGAACACATCATGTCTCCTCACGCATCGGTCGAAAAAAAGCTTTCTTCAAGCTCTTATTCTTGTGACGTCACTACTTGGATTTCGATTCGATATTTACGATGGAATCTTAATCGCAAGCAACGTTAATTTTTTTTTTTACTATATAGCTCTTTTCTACAATTTATGACGTGATGACCACGTGTTTTTCCAGCAGCGCTTGCTTTTTTTTCTTTCCTTTTTTGTTTTATTTAGGGATTGCATTTATTTCTTTTTCCATCCCCCCCCCACAAGCTGGACCTTTTGCTGTATCTATATTACGTTACATTTCATAGTTGTGCGCATTTAATTCAATAAAAACAGCGAGATTTTTTCATCTTTGTCAAACGCTACTTTTTGCACACTACGGGTTTTTTTTTTTTTTTGTTCAACTTAAATTTAAAAAAAATCGGTTTTTTGAGTGATGTTTGTTTTTATTAGGAAATGGCAGGGAGGTTAAAATAAGTAGAGATGGATAAGAAAATTTAGAGATAGATCGTAAAGGTAGATAGCCGCCGAAGGCGGCAATCTTGGCGTAAAAATGTGAATGGCACAAAAAAAAGGTAGAGATGGATTGATTAATACTGCTGCTTAATTTATTTAAACAGCCGCCGAAGGCGACAAACTTGAAGTAAAAAGGTAAATGACAAGTTAGCCAAACAGCCGCCGTAGGTGGCTGCTTGCACAGAAAGGCGAATGGCGTAAGAAGGTGAACCAGCTGGTCGCCGCAGGCGGCTAGTTCCGGAATAAAAATGCATCGACGTAAACAGCCTATATACCAATGTCTATTTCTTCTCAATGAAATTACGTAGTGGAAACGAACAGAGCAGCAAAGGCGGAGGAAAAAAAAAAAACTGCGTGAAAAGAAATCTCTCACTTAGCGTTTGACTCATGAGTTTCACATCGTGTTTTGGTTAACGTATCTTTCTCAGGCGTTATTGCATGAAGCTAATGTAGTTATCTGCTCGTTTTTATTTTTAATCTGACGGAAAACTTGACATTGGAAAGAAGGGCTTTTAAATTAGTATTTATCTTGTACGCATAAGGATACTCAAATATCGAATCTTATAATAAGTATTGATAAGTTACGCTCGATTAAAATTTTATACGTTTATGAAACGCTTTTATTTTCCTATGATTCTAATCTAATGTTACCTAATATTTCTGGTTGTTCCGGCAAATGATTGATAAATACCTTCCCTGTTCATTTTCGGTACGGATTATAGTAAAAATTGTCAACAACATATTAATTACTGAGCAATTCAAGTGTGAATATAAGAAAGTTAGTGCACGAACAGACAAATTAAAGTCATGAACACTTGTAAACTATGTTTGAAAGTTGAAATGTGATCAAATGCCTTCGTATATATAAATCAAAATAAATAAAACACAATTGTATTCAAAAACGCACACAACACGGGGGGGGGGGGAATCCCTATAGGAAGCAATGAAGGTGCCATTTTTCTCACCTAGGGTACCATCTTTTCACCTACGGTGCACGTTGGGTGAAGGGAGTCGGTTTTTCACCCTAGCTAAGGGTGCAATTTCGGCTCTCTATCGGGTGTCGCTGGTGAACAAGCGTTTCACCCCTGACAGGTGCCAAACGCAACCTGTAGTTTTAACAGTGTAGAGGCCCGCAAACATATTTCATTCCTAGATTTTTAAAAATATCATCGTACAAATCACAGCTATTTGGAGGAAAATGTGTGGGCCGCCGAAGCGTGTTTGAAATAGAAAATAAAAGTTAAAATGTAGTGAGCGAGATTTAAATTATTGAAATGAATAGTCACACCAGCAGTTCTAAGCAGGACTGCGGAGTCGGAAGAAAAATGACCGACTCCGCAGGGAATTTTAGAGCCTTCGACTGATTCCACACAAACTGGCAGAGTTGCAGATTTTAAGGGAAAATGATCGACTCCGACTGTTGAATTTTTAAACCTTCGACCCCTGACTCCGACTTCTTTACCTCAAAATCGGTCCGACTTCAATTGCTCACCGTTGGTTCTAAGTTTTTGAATGTACTAAACGAAAGTAATGTGTGTGTGTGTGTGTGTGTTTTGTGTAATCCAAAAAAAAAAAAAAAAAAAAAACGAAACTTGATAATATGATCTGCACTATGCTAAACTCGGTACAAACGAAGGTGAAAAATCGCGAATCTCGTTTTTCAAATTCAATGGTTTGCCGTAGTATTCAAAAAGGGCTATTACTACTGTACATTCCCCATTATCCGCGGAATTAGTGGCCCAGGTACCGCGGATAACGAAAGTCGCGGATAATGCGAAAAAGGTTTAAAACCAGAGGTAAAGAAGACAGAAATTATCTTTTGCTTGAGAATGATTGTATCTATACATATAATAAAATAAGATGTTTGTGTGTGTGTGTGTGGCGCGCATCCCGGGAAAACGGTAAGGCCTAGAAAGATGAAATTTGGTATACAGGTGCAGTTTTTGCTGAAGATGTGCACCTCAGGCTTCGATTTTTGATATTTTAATTAGAAAAAAAGTTATTTAATGTTTTATGTGATTTTTAGCACTTTTAACCTCACAGACCCCGAACCAACCACGCCAGACGAATATTTTTTGTACTATAGTGTAGGAAATTTAATTTTAAGTATGATAAATGAAAAAATTTTGAAGATAGAGCAATTTTTGTATTTTTTATAGATTTTTGAAAAAACCTTTAATTTGCATTTTTTTCTGGGATTAGTTTTTTTCGAAACCCATCCTGCGAAAAGTATTGAACCCTCAATTCTAAAATTTTAATTGGTAATAATAAAAAAATTCTGCCCCCTTCAGAAGAAAAAAGTTTTCAAAAATACGCAATAGTTTTTTTTTTTTTACAATTTTTTTAATGCAGAACGCAACGCGAGCTGTTCGCTTGCCGGCTGAGTTCTGAACTTACCTCATCACGTGATCCAACTGAAATCTTTTGCATTCGCTTCACCTTTTTTATATTTTTTTGCAAGCGCTACTTTTTGCGCACTACGGGGAACATAGAGCCTTTTTTTTGCGGGCTATTTTGATTAAATAAATAAAGCCCGCGATTTTTTGCATGATCTGTGTTTTTGTTACGGATTGGCGGTTAGGTTAGGTAGATACAGAGATAGAGATTGAGTGGACAAACAATGTTTTATTTTTTTTCTTCGAATTAATACTTATATAAATAAAAAAAGATTGTTACTGTCAGAGGTAGATATGCATAGATCGTATAGATAGACAGATAGATAGATTGACAAATATAGAGGTTGATATAGTAGATGGACAGCAAGAAAGAGACATGCCTGTCATTTAAAAAAACTTCAACGGGATGTCAAAGCCCCCCCCCCCCCCACACACACCATGACTTTGAAAAAACAATGCTTTCACATAAAAGTGAGTTTGCTTTTTGTTATTTTTCGACAAAATTTGCATGAAGAGTACGCCGTTTGTGTCTCTCCTCCCCTCCTTTAAAAGTATTCCAAACGACGGAACCGGAGATTGGTCTAGAAAATATTTTATTCAAAATACTAATGATATAGATAGATATAGATTGATTGATAGCGTCACGAAATTTATTTAAGCCGCCGCCGAAGGCGGCAACATTGGCGTAAAAAGGCGAATGATAATATTGATACATAAAGAAAAACATTGATTAATACCGGCGCTAAATTGTCTAAGCAGCCGCCGAAAGCGGCAACCCTGGCGCAAAAAGGCGAATGGTGTAAAAAGGTGGACCAGCTGGTCGCCGAAGGCGGCTAGTAGATAATAAATCATCATCACTTTCGGTAGCCCATGTCTCGGTAACTCCAATAATATCCAACCTCTCGTCTATAATTATGCTTTTCAATTCTTCCATCTTGTTCCTAATACTACGAGCATTTGTATAAAAAACCTTAAGTAAGCCCATCTTACTTTTATTTAATGCTGCACGATTGTTTGAATCCCAAGTGTTAAAATCTTTTCTCTTATTAGCCACCCTATTTCCGTTTCTACTAAAATCCCGATAGTTAGTACCCTTTCGAATTCTGCTCCTTAAACCATGCCCCCCATTCCAACTTAGTTTTTTGATTCTGAAGCCTCTAAAACCAAACCACTAACCATTTTGACCCCTGAAGAGCTCAGATGTAGGCCATCCCTAGCAATCACACTTGTGATGTGAAGAGATCTTAACTTGTGATTTGTTTATTATAAATGCCTTATGCTGCGGAAATTTTTATTTTAAATGAATGTGACTTGATATTAAAACCCGTTTTAACTTATGTTTTAATGTTAAGGTTTTTATTTTTCCTGATCATTTCTTAGACAAAAATTGACTAATGTATCGTTTTTAATGTTCCTTCAAGCTATAAAACTCCAAGTTAAATCTTCTCTTTATGCAACGTAAGTATTTACAGTGTCAAATTTTTGTTTTTTGAAAGGAGATGCAGAGGAAATAAAATGCTTATAAATTATAGGACTTTCAGTGCTTGCTGGCAGTATCTTTTAATAACATTTTGATTTATGGAAACGTTTTGTTATGATATTCTGCTAAATGTTTATTAGTTAAAATTTGTTTAAAAAAATGTCAGTTTGATTATGAAATTAATGAGACCACATGAATTTGCCAAAGCGTTTGAGGTGGATATGAAGTGCAACACTTGCTTGACACACATTACAGTTTTTATCTATTTTTTAGGTTGAGCGAGCCAATTTAAAATGTATTATTTTATTAAAAATTTAATGAATTGTAGGTAGTTTTGGTTATTTTGGAAATTTACTCTTTTTTATTCAACAAGCATGCCAGTCGCTGTGTGTTCCATCATAAACAGAAAACTGAGGTGTTCTAAGTTCGGTTCAAGTAGTGTGTTGGTACGTTTTATTATGCTCTAATTAGGGTTTACTAATTTTTAGGTTGCCTTGTTATTTCCTTTACCTGCTATTTCTTTATCACCTGAAGAATCAAGTGCATGCTATCACCCCACTTCAGGTTCGTAAAAATTTCTATTTTTATTGAGAAAATGATTTTTAAATAATTATGCCATGATTGATACATAGTTAAGTTTTAACAAGTTTTGAATTACCTTTGAGGTAAGGACTGTTATCATGGGTTTTTGAGATTGTAAAAGTCCTCCCAGCCACAAAGCTCTTGTTTGTCAGAAATTAGGTACATTTAAAGTTTTGCGAGTTGAAATATCAATACTTTTATAATAAAATGCTGAATCAAAGATTTTTTAAGTGAAACTTTTTTTGCAAGGGCTTTGAAGTTATATCCAACCTTTTTGTGTGATGAAAAGTGGTGGGGATAAGCAATGTCGGTTAGAAGGAAAATAGTGGCTTGCTTGCCTTCAGATATTGGAGGAAAGTGAGACCTTCCACTCTTCTTGCTTTCTTTCTCATTTTGTATGGTTGCATGTACTACGTTTAGGCAGCGCGGAGATCAATATGTACATTTGTAATTACTTACTTTAGTTATCGTAAACAGATCATTTCTCTTCTTAAGAAGGAAGAAGATAATCATTATAAGTGGACACATGTACAGTGGCTCCCAAAAGTCTTCGTACACCTACGACTTTCAACGAAATAGGTTCCAATCCATTGGTTAGAATTAATGTTTCGGAATAGGTATTTAATTATAAGATTTATGATCAATTTTCAACAAAACTGCATGAATTTTTTTTTTAAAAATATTAAAACTTAATTTTTTAAAAATTAAAAATCAAAAAGTGCCGGAAATTTTATCTCACAAGAGTCTTCGTACACTTTATAAAATGTCTATATATTATTGAATAATCTAACTTTTAATTAAGTTATTAATTAGTAGAATATCATACAGTATTCATAACACCTTTTAAACGTCTGGGAATAGATTTCATTCTTTTTTCTTTTATTTTTTTGCGTAATTTCTGAGTAAGTGTTCAACTACACTTCGAGTCTTACTGTTTCTAGCTCTATTTTCGTTTCAAAGCCGTATTTTCGTAATCTAGCCTCCAGATACCACTAAATATGTTACATTAAGTTCAAATCTGGAGATTGAAGGGATATTTTCTAAACTTTAGGACAATTTTCGAGGCACTATACGCAAGCGTTGAAAACCGTGTAATTCTCATCGTTATCTTGATAAAAAACTAAGTTGTTTCTGATAACCAAATTTTTGACTAAAAGTTTAAAATTGGTTTTTAAAATATTTAAAGGAACAGCATGATTCATTATTTCATCAAAAAATTAAATACTATCAAGTCCTGATGCTGATATGCACCCTCACACTAGAACACCTCCACCGTCCTGATTAACTGATCCAAATAAGTTCTTAAGATTAAGTTCCTAATTTTTTCTTCTACTTACAGTTATACAACAATTTAACCAAAAATGTTGAATTAATTTTTATCTGTAAGTAAGACGTGATTCTAAAACGTTTTTAGCTTATTTATCATTGATTTTGCGACGAAAAGCGTAAGCTTTCTGTTTTTCGCACTACCCAGAAAATTTCTTCGGGAAGAGATCCCATTTAATCCAGCTAATCAGAGAACTTGGCGAACAATTTTAGGTGAAAATTAAATGTAAAATGTTTCATTTAACTCTGCAGAAACTTTTACAGCACTCAAATGTGTATTTTTTATAAACTTTTTAACTTTAAATCTCCGATCACGTTTTGTCAACTTTGCCGGTTGACCTTTTCTTACCTTGTTTTTGGTCCGATTCCTTTCTTTAAAACATTTTATCAAGCACTTTACTATACAAACAAATAAATTAACTAATTTAGAGACATTTCAAACCAATTTACGACAACTGTGGGAAAAAAATTCAAATTTTGAATGGTGTTTGCGGTTTTTTACGAATATCAACCATTTTACAGTAATAAGCACAATATTAAGGAATAAATAAACAAAAAATTAAAGCCAAATGACTTATAAGGGTCAACATAGTGCAAAAATATTAATAATACGGCATATGATAATTTTAATCATGAATTTATTCGAAAATATTTGAGTGTACGATGACTTTTGTGGCGTGTTATTTCTCTGTTTCTTCGTTTTCTGACCCATTTCAAAAATAAGATCCGTGAATATTTTGAAAAAACCAATGGGTTGTATTTAGAATGATATAGGAATGATGTGAAAAAATATTGGACTTCATATTCGAATTCAGTTTTGAGTTATTTTGGTTTTACTAAAAAATTTCAAAGTGTACGAACACTTTTGGGAGCCACTGTATGTAATTTTATGTAAGAAAATGAATAAGAAATACAATCTATTCAAAAGTGTTTGATGAACAATTAACATGTTTCGCGTCTATCGTGTGTCATTATGACACAACCCGTTTCTTGGAATCAAACTTTAGAAGAATTCTACTCTTCTAGATCAGCAGAAAAATAAAGTACATTGAAGCTCTCACCCCACATCAATTTCGTAAAAATTTCGATATTTGGTGGAAAAATGATATTTTTAAATAATCCTATCTCGATTAATGTGGAGTTAAATTTTAACTAGTGTGTCATTTTAAAATAAAGGCTGTCATAATGGGTTTTTGAGATTATCCGTAAAGATCAGGGTTCGAAAATATCCGATATTTTGATATATATTAGATATTTTTATATTTATCCGATGTTTTCAATCAATGCAAAATAAAGTCTTTAGTAACTGCTTCATTAAATCAGAGTTGTTTATTTCTCTTATATTATTATTATTATAAATGCATCCACTTTAAAAGTAATGTTTCTTTCATTATTTATATTCATTTATTACATGTTCGTGATTTTGTCTCACCCACTCAAAAGGTAATTCAATTGCATCTGAGTTCATTTCAACCACTCATAAAAATAAATGTATAAATAAAAAATATTCAATTTATCAGAGATTATCTTAATTTGTTAAAGGCTTTAGAAAATCAATACTTTTGTCAGGAAATAGAACATTGAAATAAAGGGGAATTCAAATGCTCTAAGACAATGGTGAAAATGGACAATTTTGAAAACATATGGCTTTCAAAACTGATTCATGTGGCCAGTTGAAATATCTGGTATAGATAAATGAATTTACTGAAAAATGTGGCTTTATTTTAAAGAATAAATTTAAGCATCAGTTATATTGCATTCTCTATATTTTTACTTCACTTAAATTTATATGTTAAAGCCAAACAAAAACAGTTTATAAATAGTTTCTACAGTATGCACTCACATTTTTTCAATCACAAGCACAAGTAAGCTCTTTGATGAGGTAGTAGCATTCACGTAAAAGTTTAAGACAGGAGTTTAATTTTTTTTCTCCTCAATCTTGACTAAAACCACTAAAAAAATTAATTTTTAGTTTTCTGAAAATTACTCAGGACTGCTGAAATAACACTTTCTGGAAAAAAAATTGTTCAATATAACTGTGCCATGTGATTTCGTGATAGGATTTGTAGGACCGTAGGAGCTATTTGTTGGTCAGAAAATAAAATAAAAAATATTAATATTATTAAAATAATTGGGACTTGAACAACGTGCCCCACTGTCCAACATACCCCACCTACCCCTACAATTTTGCTGTGGATATTCCTAAGTGTAATGCAAAAAAAAAAAAAAAAAAAAAAAACAAGCAAGTTTTCTCATGGTTCCTATAAAATTTGGAATCACGAACAATCATTACTTATTTTAGTCATCATAAACTGATGATTTCTCTTCTTAAGAGCAAAGATGATGCACACTAAAAAATATGTACATAATATTATGTACATAAATGAATGAAAAACATAATCTATGCTAGTCAAAAGAGATTGATGAATTAAAATATTCCCTGTAATATGTGTTTTACTTTTTCATGTGTTTTTAGAACACCCTGTTTTTTGAAATTAAACTTTACAACACACTTAATGCAAAGTAGTTGAAATACAGCTCTATTTCAATTAAAGTGTGTTTATTTATTTTCCATTTATAATTTTATGAACTACTTTAAAAAACATTCCTCCCAATTCAAAACATCAGCTGTACTGATGATTTAGCACATTTGAAGAGTTTTACTTCAGCTTTAAAATTTATTTGCCCTTAATGTTTTTTAAGTTTCTTCCAGACATTCTGCAACTTAAAGAAAGCTCAACTACTAATTGAATTGTAGCCCTGATGCAGATGTTCTAGAAAACTCATGATAATATTGTACTGTTTGCTTAAAAAATTGTATAATAGAATGATCTCCAGTATTAAGTTTACAAGGATGTTCAGAAATCATTTTCGAAGTTTTCTTAGCTTGACAGCTTTATCAAAACTAATTTTAATGAAGTTGTTTAAAAAAAAATAATAAATTTCCATGTATAATATGCCATTCATGTTTGTTATGTTGTAAACTTCAGGAAATTTGTTGCCGAAATGGTCTTTGGATTTTCAACAACGACATACAAACCAACGAAAATTTTGTGTTTAAATGCTAAATAGTGTAATTAAATGAAATTTTGATCTTCTTCATACAGACAATGCTGTATTTCTGATTTGTTACACTTATTATCAAATTTATTGTCATTCATTAGTATAATAATATTGAAATGTAAAGAGGTTAAACAAACAATACTTTTGCAACAGAAATTTTGGAATAGTAGCTGGTGTTCTGTTTTGATTCTCTAAATTTAGAGTTTTGAATTTGTTTTGTAAATCAAGTGCTTTCTTTAGGTTTATGCTTGTTTGGCATGTAAAATATTGTTTTCAATTCAGATTTGTAATAAATTTTTTGGTATTTAAAGCAAGGCTAAAAAATTTAGATATACATAAAATTATGAAAGATGTATTTAGGTTTGTTTATTGTTATACCTTATTTCAGCATTAAATAAACAGTTCATTTGTGCTTATTCTGTTCCTGTAATTATCCAGAACCTCCCCCCTCTCAAAAAGAGATTTTTCTCCCCACTTAAACTACAGGACAGAATTTGAATAACTGCAAATAGCTCCAATTTTGGAAGGGATTGGTAGCAACTGTTATCTTAGTCCACTTTTGACTGTCAGTGCACCTGTTCTGTTTCTGACTGAGTTCTGGAAGCATTTTTCAGGATATTAGAACATACGTCATGTTCATCCATCCATGATATGGGGTAATGAATGGAATAACAATCTATATGAAAAAATCTGAACAAAAAATTCAATTTATTTCAATCAAGGGAGTTTTTTTTCATAAAAATTCACTTCACGAATAGTATAAGAGAAAATAAATTACAAGCATCATTATATTTTGCCTTGTCTAATCGAAACTCCCTGATTGAGTAGATGGGAAAAAAGCCTACAACAAAATTTATTTTCTTTATGTTTATAAGTGACTGAAATTTTTGATTAAACTTGTGTTTTGTCCATAGTTATTAGTTTTAGGAAATGATACTTTGGAGTAAAGAATTTTTAAAAATTTGATAATAATAACCACATTTTGAACATGTGAATATTTTAAAGTTACGTTGCATTTCAGAAAACACAAAGATTAATCTTTGCTTATTTTGTTACTTAAGCAGTTATTGACAATAATAGTTTGCCCCAAAATCTATAAAAACTACAAATTTTGTTTTGGTACCCTGAATTTGATTTTAATTGCCTCATTGAGAAAAATGTCTTTGTTTTCTCTTTTTTTTTGTGTGTGTGTGTGTAAAAATGTTAGAAATTCTATGTTTGTAATAAAGTTTACAGATGTAATCACATCAGAAAATAAATTGAGCATTAGAGACTTTTGTTGTAATCTTTATGTGGTAATGACCTGAACTGTTAGTATGGAATGAATGAGTTTTCTTCATGCTAAGTTGTATTTAAAATCTCTGTCAAAATTAAATGTAAACATTGCTTTTCCACAAACATTGAAAATAAGTACAAGTCCTCTACTGGTGCTGGGAATGATTTTTTTCTTTGTTTCACTAAGAAACTGTCTACTTTCTTTTCTTTACAATATTGTTTTGATTTGAAAATATTGTTCAAAATGTAAGTAATAGATGCATGATGTGATGCAGAGAAATAAATAAATAACAATAGATACATTTGTTTCTTATTCATATGAGTTGAAAATCAGTCATGTTTCAAATTACACCCCCTCAATTCCTCAATTTATTTCTGAATATTTCTATCTACATCAAATTAAATTAATATTTTAACCAAGAGTGCCTACTGAACCACTAAAATATTTAGAGGTTCTTGGTATTCTTTCTTTCTTTTTTTTTGGGGGGGGGGGGGAGGTGTTACCTCGTTTTGACCATCTACCTATTTCTAGTATTGAACTTTCAAATTTTCCTTTGCATATTTTTCTTTCAAATTTTTAATTTAATGTTTAACTTAATCACATTTAAATCAGAAAATTGTACAGCGTAAACTTAAACCTGCAATTTTAATTAGCATTTTTTTTTTTTAATAGCAAACCATTTTAATTAGTGATATTGCTTTTTAGATGGTTACAGGAAATATTTTTAGATTTAAAACTCTTTACAACGTTTGCCTTTCCGAAACAAAAACAAGCAATTTCTAATGTGCATTATCTGTCGTTCATTTATTTGTTTTCATTTTCTTACCTTTTTTTTATCTCTTTATTTATTTTGAATCAATTAAATTCTAACACATGGAGGTGAGAATTCACATGCTGCGAACCAAAAAAAAAAAAAAAAAAAGAAAGAAAAATAATTACAAAAAAAAAAAAAAAAAACTGTCGGCAGATTTAAATGGATATATTTTTGCTGAAATTAAAAAATAATAAATTATTCCTTTGTTTTAACTGTAAAAGGCATGTGACAGCAAAGTTTCACTTTTTGAAGATTAGCCCATTAGTGACTGAAGTTTTTAATTAAACTAATGTTTTCTTTTTCGAATGAAAATGCTGAAAATTTTGTGTTTTAAATAAAGTTTATAGATACAATAACACCAAAAAGTAAATTGAACAACAGAGATCGATGTTGTTTACAACAACAAGATTACAACAATAAGATCATGCTATTGATGAAATAAATGAGTTTTCCTCATGCTAAATTGTTTTCAATTTTTAGTTTTTGCTTTGTCATAAAAATTCAAAATTAGTACAAGTCCTTTTTTGGTGCTCTGAATTGTTTTAATTTTGTTTCATTTAAAAAATGTCTACTATCTAACTACCTTTCATTCTAGTATTGTTTTGGTATAAAAATGTTGTTGAAAATTTTAAAAAATAGGTAGTGTACTTTCAAGAAATAAATATAAAATAATGGAGACATCTGTTTCTTATGCATATAAGAATGTTGAAAAAATATGTCAAAATACACCCCCCCCCCCCTCCTTAACTTCACAATTTATTTCTGAATATTTCTATCTGCATCTAGTTTCAAATAAAAATGACCTCTGATTAATATAATTTCAGTTTTCAACTTTATACAAATTAATCTATTAACTAGGTGTGCCCACTAAACCATTAAAATATTCAGAGGTTCTTAATCTCTTTTTTTTTGGAGTGGGTTGGGACGAGATGGGATCCCCGCAGTGTGGGGTGCCTCACGTCTTAAGGGGTCCAACGGCCTATGAAGTTAAAGAAAAAAATTGAAAAACCTAGCACTAAGACTTATTTGACGTTACAAATATACACTGATGGCCTCTGGGGAGGGGCTATACAGATTTTGTTGCAGGGAGGCCTAAAATGTATAGATCCTGGCCTGGATAGGATACCTTGTTTTAAGCTTCTACATATTTCTTTTATTACTCTTTCAAACTTTCCTTTGCATATACATGGGTGCCACACCCCTAACAGCACCCACCGCCCCCCCCCCCCCCGTAGGTGGGCATCCTAGGCATATATTTCCTTTCGGAATTTTTAAGCTAATGCTAAACTTTGTTCCATTTAAATCAGAAAAGTGTATATTTTTCCTTTTATAGAAAAAAAAAAGTAATGCTTTTGATATCAATACAAGAAATATTTCTATGTTCAAAAATCTTTATAAAGCTTAATTTAATGTAACAAACACAAGCAATTTTTTATGTTCGTTATTTGTTGCTTATTTATTTATTTTAATTTTCTTAATCAGTTTTTATTCTTTCATTCATTTTGAATCAATTAAAATTATAATATAATTTTCGTTGTCTCGGAATCTTTTGATTAATTTAAAATTGATCGTATTAAGAGAATAAGGTTTAAGAAAAAAAATCTGCTCTTAATTTTGCTAACACAGGGCCATTTTGTCTTTTTTTAATGTTTGAATTAAAATCGAGCGTTTCATTTATTGACTGCATGCATTTTCGAATCCGCGTGCTTTTACATCCTTCCGAACCCGTATCAGCCACTCTTCCCGCTCCCGCGTGTGACTATTTTTTGTAACGAAACTCGAAAGCGAACAAGGAGCCAATCTTGCAGCTCGGCGGCAACCCTATCTTCCCCCTGTAACCAGTTGCGTTTTCCGAGCGTAGCTGTTGTCGCAACTCTGAAAACTACGTTTTCATATAGGGACTCTAGGTTGCACCATGATTTCGAGCCATCATCGCTTCTGAAAAATTTTAGTTGAACCTCTTTTTCGCGATATTTGTACAAGTGCACCATAAATTGGTTCAAAATAGTACGGATATTTTTTACAGTGGTTCCCTTCTTGTTGTTTACCTTTTTATAGCGAAATTGAGGCTATATACGAAATTGTTATTCGGTTCCTTAGACTTCACTATGAACAGGCGCGACTGCACAGTGCATACACACAAATATATATTGATAAAGACCGGCTAAAATTGAAAAACCTTAGGTTTCGGGGAAATGTTTTAGACGTCAGACAAATTATTTGTCTGAGCTTATGAAAATTTCAGTGTAACACGACTACCGAAAGATTCTTAGAACATGGTGTATTCATCCAGTTAAAGACAAAATGGTCAGTGTTCTCCCCCTTCCCCCATCAGTTCTCTAATTATCTGTAAATTTAAACCAGTGGTTCCCAATCTTTTGCACGTTGCGACCCTTTTTTGACTAAGTAAAGGACCTGTGATCACGTAGCCTACATGTCAGTAAAGTATCGCAAGGTGTAGACCTAACCTGGCAACATTGTGAAAGCTACGTTAGATCCTACATTACAAAACTGCTATGTTAGATTCGATCCACCCCCAACTATACTGTGGTAGGAATAATGTTTCGACGGAAGAAGAAACGCTACACGACCCCATTTGGGGTCACGACCCTGGGAACCCACCCCTGCTTTAAAACAATTTTTTTATACTCATTCATGCTTTAAAGAAATGCAGGTATGTATCATTTTTCTCCTTAGAAAGTCTTCAAAAGAAAAATTCAGTGAAATCCTGTTACAACGTATATCAGAATAACGAAATACCCGTTTCAACCAAATAAGTTTTCCGTCCCGATTTTGAAATTCATTGTTACTGGATTTCACTGTATTATGAATTACATGATCAATGTGTACATACCTTGTTAAGAATTTTTTACGAGTTTGGCTCGAGAAATTATTTTCAAAACTGTTTGTTGAGCTGTGGAATGCATTTTATTTGTTTACATTTGTAGTAACATAGTATAATATAGACAAAAATAGATTCCAAATATCTAGTAAGTATCTGGAATACGGTTTTGGACCCCGGGTTTTTTTTTTTAGAAATGGTCGCATTATTTCGAACAAAGTCTCAAAAGAGTGCTGGAAATATTTTGCCAGATTTTTTATGGAGCAAAATGTCAAACAGTACCTACCGCCTCTTTCAACGAAATTCATTTCTTCTCGAATTTTAAACAATCAAAGAATGGATATTTCAAAAAAGGAAAAAATACACGACACAGATAGAGGCTTGAAAAATACTCGGAAAAAAATTTACATGAATACTTCAAAGGAATTTGTAAAACCTTCATCCAACTTTCCCCGCAAGTTAACATTGGATCCGTAGGCTTTCAGACTCTCAGTGAAAAGCATCCTTAAATTTGCTTATAAAGTAGCATTAATATACATATTTATCTTTCTTTGGATGCACCAGCTCCATTGTTTATGCCTTCTTGATGTAGTGAAAAGTACTGGGGGTAGTGCATCCCCAGAAATAGAAATATTCATTAATGCTATATTATAAGCATACTTAAGATCACTTTAATCTTAATTATATCCGTGAATTAATTTGAATAACACGGAAAGGTTCTTCACTGAAGGTCTGCGATGCAACTTTACGCAAAATGCGATACTTCGTTTTTTTTTAAAATTTACAACGTGAAAAATTTTTTTTTCGGATATAGGGTTATAGGTGTGAGTCCCATACTCTGGTTTCATGCCAAAAAATAAGGGAAAATATTGTAAAACAAACCCCTAGAAAAAAGAATGGGTTTTGATGATTTTAAAAATATAATAAGTGGTAATACCCCCCATGAGTTAACCAATTTCCTCCATATGTTCTTGCGTACAAACTTAGCACCTCTCTAGCCCCTCAGAAAAGTATTAAAGTATAATATAACGATCCCTTCCCCTCCAAATAAAAATAATGGCTATGAAACTGTCAAAAACTGAAAAAAAATGCGGGCGACATTTCCAAAAAAGCAGGACGTGTGAATGGAAAAAGGTGGTCATATTTGGATTCAGGAGGTCATTTAGCACAAGAATTCACAAGAATTATCTCCAGAAGCACTCTTTAAAAACTATATCCTTTCTAAACACAAATCAAATCCTGAAGATGTTTCCAAGCATGTGGATTCACTTTCAAAAGCACTCATTCATTCCTTCATTGAAAAATGCCTCCGGAAAAGAGGGGAGTAGTAAATGGAAACGGTCGTTTGCGCTGATGATTGTAAATCTTATACACCTCACCCGATTTTTCCCCCCAAGAAAGGACGGACCGGTGGAAGGCGTGGCTTAGTAGAGAAATTGAGCTTTTTCGAAAATATTTCAGATGGTTGGAACTCCGATATTTTTTTAGAAATGGTCGCATCATTTCAAACTTAGTCTCAAAAGAGAGCTGCAAATATTTTGCGTGTTGGGGCGTTCTTAAAATTTCGATAGCACGATTTGCAGCTTTTTTACAGAGCGAAAGGTCCAACAGTACCTCGTTTTCAAAGAAATTCATTTTTCTCGAATTTTAAAAAATCGAAGAATGAACGTATCAAAAAAGTAAAAACTAAAATACACAGACATAGGCTTGAAAAATACTCAGAAAAAAAATTGACCCGAAAACTTCAAAGGAATTTTGTAAAATAACATTCAACTTTCCCCGTAGGTTAGCATTGGATCCGAAGCTTTCAGACTCTCAGTGAAGAGCACCCTTAAGAATGATCCTTCAGGCCATTTCAACAACGGCCCACAACTTAACCAACCGCGAGCATTACGAAAACGGCAAGCGACGTCACCCCGAACGATGTGTATGGGCCGGCTCCCTTCCTCTCCGTCGAAAAATATCTTCATCCAATAGCAATAGTAGAAGCAGTGGGGGGAAATGTGTCTCGTCTCGCGTTGCTTATACAATGTTTCAGTGAGGCAAAGGGCAGAAATTTCGGAGCCCACCCCACAGGGAAAGGAAAGGTTCTCGCATTGCTTTCTCTCTCTCACTCTCTCTTTTGATTTAATCCATTTTTTCCTTTTCTTAAATCTTAAACGGCCGTTACTATCAGGTATTGGGGTTTACAATATTTTGGGTTCCCACTCATTTCATTGCATGGGATACCTATTTTAATTTATTTATGGAACTAAAAGCGCATTCTCAAAATTTCGGAATGGAGATTTTATTTTCGAAAAGGCGTTTGTCATTTTTTAAGTTTCAGTTTGAATTTAGGTTCAGTTGGTTTTCAGTGTCGGGATAGTATAATAAGAGTTAAGACTATTTTTTTGAATTAAAAGCTGTTCCTAAAATAGTCTTCATTGAGTGTGATTTTTTCAATTTTCTTTCAAGCTAGATATTTGGTTAAAGTAATAAGTCTTAATCGTGTTGGGCTTATTTTCATGCCTCTACTACGCTAGAGTATTCTAGCACTGAGCAAACCTAAATTATTACTCAATTAAAATTAAAAGTAATTTAATTTTCTTATAAAAATAACGTATTGGTAATTAAGTAAACTGTGTATTTCTAGAAAAATTAGTTACCAGTTTCGTAATCTATACATATAATAAAATAAGATGTTTGTGTGTGTGTGTGTGTGTGGCGCGCATCTCGAGAAAACGGTAAGACCTAGAAAGATGAAATTTGGTATACAGGTGCAGTTTTTGCTGAAGATGTGCACCTCGGGCTTCGATTTTTGATATTTTAATTAGAAAAAAAGTTATTTAATGTTTTATGTGTTTTTTTGCACTTTTTACCTCACAGACCCCGAACCAATTGCGCCACACAAATATTTTTTGCACTATAAAGTAGAAGATTTAATTTTAAATATGATGAATGAAAAATTTTTGAAAATAGAGCAATTTTTGTATTTTTGTGAATTTTTCAAAAAACCTTTAATTTGCATGCTTTTCTGGGTTTTATTTTTTTCTAATATCATCCTACGAGAAGTATCAAAGCCCCATTTCTAAAATTTAAGTTGGTAATAGTAAAACCATTTCGCCCTCTTCAGAAGAAAAAGTTCTTAAAAATACGCAATAGTTTTTTTTTAAACAATTTTTTAATGCTGAACACATTATGTCTCTCCACGCATCGGTCGAGAAAAGCGTTCTTCAATCTTTTATGCCTCTGACGTCACTACTTGGATTTCGATTCGGTATTTACGATGGAATCTTAATCGCAAACAATGTTTATCTTTTGTTTTTACTATACAGCTTACTTCCACATTTTATGACGTGATGACCACGTGTTTTCCGGCAGAGCTTGCTTTTTTCTTTCCTTTTTTTTTGTTTGATTTAGGGATTGCATTTATTTCTTTTTCCATTCCCCCCCCCCCAAGCTGGAACGTTTTGCTGCATCTATATTACGTTACATTTCATAGTTATGCACATTTAATTCAATAATAACAGATTTTTTTTTTCTTTGTCAAACGCTACTTTTTGCACACAATGGGGAATTTTGAAGATGACTTTTTTTTTGCTCTACTTAAATAAAAAAAGATGTTTTTTTTGAGTGGTCTTTGTTTTTATTAGGAAATAGGAGGGGAGGTTAAAATAAATAGAGATGGATAAGAAAATTTAGAGAAAGATCGTAAAGGTAGATAGCCGCCGAAGGCGGCAATCTTGGCGTAAAAATGTGAATAGCACAGCAAAAGATAGAGATATATGACTAATACTGCTGCCAAATTTATTTAAACAGCCACCGAAGGCGGCAAACTTGAAGTAAAAATTTAAATGACAAGTTAGCCAACCAGCCGCCGTAGGTGGCTGCTTGCATAGAAAGGCGAATGGCGTAAGAAAGCGGACCGGCTGGTCGCCAAAGGCGGCTAGTTTGATATAAACGAAGCATGTTAAGGCTGTTGTCCCAAGTGATTGGCGCCAAGGGAAAATCAATCTACTCAAGTAATCAAAATCAACAGCAAATAGCCTCCCGATCTTTGTTGCATACGACGTGATTTTCAGTCTAGAATCGATTGAGACAATATTGTAGAAAAATTTTTCGTTTTTATAATTTAAATTAATTTTCAATGAAAATCTCGCTTGGCGACGGTTTCAGAATAGCAACCATACACGCACTAAAAACTGAGCAACTTTGCGTCCTACTACAAATCCCGTAATGATATTGGGGAAAAAAACAGTTATCGATGATTCATAAGACTTTGAGAGTCTTAATGATAATTTTTAAATTTCATTTTCATCAATTTTTATATTTTAAAGTGTGGATGTTTTATAAAACTTGTTCAATCTGTTGACATTTAGTTTCAATTTTCTCATGCAGGTGTCGCTGAAGTAAGTAATCTGAAAAGTAACCACTCTCTTGCTCTTTTCCTTAATTACTACCATAAATCACTTAAGCTTCCCCCCCCCCTTTTTCCCAACGCGAGCCACTTGCGAGCTCCGCCTTTCTTCAAAATCTGATAACGATGTTTCCCGAGGGCCCAGGGAATCGAGTCCCCATCGAGAAGTGGTTGAATGCGTCCCTTTTGCTAATTCCAGTGTTTCACTGAGGCATTTCGCAATTTTTAATTTTGTCGGTCTGTATTTTGTTATTGTGAATGCCATTCATTAATAAAATGAAAAAATAAAATAAAAGAGATTTTTTGGCTATTTTGAAACGAAAAGCATTTATACATGTTTTTTATTTATGAGATAAATGTTAAATCATAGTGCGTTTGACTATATGTGAACAAAAATTTTAAATTTATCTAAACTTGTCACGTTTGCTGTATTGTAGAGTTTGGTCTGAAGTTACCGGTTTAACGATTGCTTCGGTTTAGTCACTTAATATAGGGATTTCTTCTCAGGAAAAAGCAGGCGCTATCAAACTACAGTAGGACCTCCATATATCGAAGTAGCAAATTGCCGGAAAAAAATTCGATATATAGAAATTTCGATATATAGAAACGATCTTATTTTATCATAAAATCATTACTCTGCAGTTTATGCAGCTAGTTACCTTTTTGAATCTTCGATTTCGGAAAATTTCGGAGCAAAGTTCTAAACCCTTTCATCTGTTGCCTTAACAGCATTGAAAGTGGTGGATAAATGCGTTTTTACGGTGTTATATAAAGGGAAGAGGGTGAAAGATAAGACTTCAGGATTTTTTTTGACATCGAAGCTCTCAAAACGCAATTTTAGATGATCTTGGATTTTAAAGAAACGGGGGTTCGAAGGCTCTCCCCGGAAATTTTTCAAAATTGAACGCCTGAAATTGAATAGCCTTCGATGACCTGACAAGAAAAATAAGGTTCCGGGGCTTTCCTGGGATTTTTTTAAAATCAAAGTTTTAAAGCCCCAAATTTTAGGCGGTTTTTGATGATATTGGGATGACGAAAGATATGAGCCCTAGTGGTTTATAGCCCCAACACCAATATAAGCTTTTCAAACCAAATTTTATTTATGGAAAAATTTTCGGTCTCAAAACTTTTCGAGCCCTTGCCGACTCCCCCCCCCCATTCCAGATCCTGCACAAAAAACTTCTCTTGACTCTTTTTCAGGATTCCTTACGGTCAGGACTTTTTCTTTCTTCTCCCTTTCTTTTTCGGGGATTTTCCCTTTTCTCCACTTTTTGCTCAGTACCGTCCCAAGGTTTGGTATTCGCACATGGAAGTTGGGCCGTGGGCCCCCTTTTTTCCACTTATAGGCCGATTACTGAATTGGCCATGACCTAGGGCCCCTGCTATTTAGCAGCCCCAATTGGCTAAAACTGGTTTAGCAAATGGCAAAATTTGAAATGTTTGCCTACAAGAGGACCCCGAAAAAATATCTGGAATGGTGCCCCCGATATCTTTAACGGGGGTTCCATGTCTATAGTTTCTGGGGTTCTGGGGGGGGGGGCAGAACCAACATAATGTTTTCCAATTAAGTTTGATTTACGTTTTTTTAGTTTTAGTATTACGGTTACTAGTTTTTTTTTTTTTTTTTTTTTTTTTTATAAAATTGAATGAAAACAAAGCTTGAAAATTTTCGAGCCCCTCCTAACTCCGGGCCCCCGAGCGTTGCGGGTTCATGCGGTACGTAGTTACGATTGAATGTAAGCACTCCAGTGACAGTCAGGGAATACAGATGGGTGAGTGCTATCATCTAGTGCAAGGACAGTCAGTTTCTACTAGCGGTTAATTTCAAATTCGAATGTAACAACTTACCCCGGTCTCCCCTACTGCTCTTGGGCAAGTTATAAAGTGAGCCACATAAGATCAATATAAATAATATTTTCAATATGTATATTTATTTGCAATTATCAATTAATACAGCATGGTTATCTATTTATTTATTATTATTATTATTTTTCATGGCCCTATAGTTTTATAAAACATGTTTTCTATCATTCTTTGAAGTTTTAAAACATTTCCTTGTAATGACACGCAGGTGAATTACTGAAACATGATATAGACTTGAGTTAAACTTATAAGGGAAAATATAATGATGAAAAATGGGGAGATAAAGAGTAACCGAGATTTTTCTCGAATGCTACGCATGTTAGTATGTTTCACATAAGACAGCATCTTTATTTTCAGAAGAAAAAAAAAAACTTCTTTGTAGTTTCATTGTTTGCTCAAAAAGACATTTTGAATTTAGAAAAAAAAAAAAAAAAACACGATTATATTCCGAATGAATTCTGTTACTTTTTGAAAAAAAAAAAAAAAAATATGTTTACGTGCTCTTTTGATCAAAACTGTGTTTTGGAATCAAACCTAGCTTAATTATTTAATATCTATATCGCTGAATCTTTGATGAGCACTGAACTTTAATGTCTTGTGCGTTAACCATTTTATGAGTCGTCATCTTTATTTATAGCAGCACCTTTATCCTATTGTTTTTTTCATCTACGAATCAACGATTTGAATAATTTACTCTGTTATTACGTTAACTCACTTGTGTTCTTACAACTCCTCACTGTTCAATGGTATTTCATTAGTAAATTGTAACTTGAATACATTGCAAAGAGTAAAGTTTCCGCTTTTAAAAACTGCATATTTGAAAAAAAAAATATGTTTAAAAAATTTTTGATGACTCTTTTTTGTTCTTAAGTTTTTAATTTAGCATGTTTCATCAGTCTTTTTCGTTCGTCATTCATTTTTATTTATCTTCGAGACTTAATATTAACAGAAACAGGGCCGATCCTAGCAGGTGTGCACCGCACAAGGGCGGCCGCAGGCCTTATCATATAGTTCTTTTAATCAATCAAAGTTCCTCAAGAATTTCTCAAAAGATAACTCATAATAAGTCAAATAAATGTGCTGAATTTTAAATGTTCAATTAACAAAGTGCCGATTTCCTGACAGCATAGCATAGTTTAAGAAAAATAGATTGTTAGGGAACATTGTGTTGGTTTATTGTCCATTAATATCTACTCTTTACACACATGATTCATTTGGTTGCAAAATTTATGACGGAACCGGTAATCAGGCATGGATACATGCGAGGGGGCCGATGAGGGAAATGGCCTCCTCCTGAAGAAGAAAGGGTGCCTTCTAAAAGGAGCACCCAGGGCCCAGGGCGGCCACTAATGTTTACCCCCCCCCCCCAAGCTTTTATAGACCTAAACAATTAAGACATTTTTTATATATTACATTTAAAAAAAAAGCTATACTGATTAGATACTCTAGCAAGCATTTCAAACAACAAATTTTGTTTTCAACAATCGCGGCTGCGTGGAGAGACTGGAAAATTGCGACTCCCCTGAGAGTCAAACATTTAAGAATGAACTAAAATTTTGTAATTTTCCCCCTTTACAGCCTTTTTTTCGAATTAAAATCACGAATGAACTGCCCGGTTTCAGGTCACTGCTCTTGCCCCGGGTAGTAAATTTAAACTTGGCACCAAAACGAAGATCTAAAAAGATACCATGACATCCTTGATGAGACTAAAGAAGGCTTAAAATGGCGTTTTTAGGACTTTAATTTTCGGAAAGTTTTGCTATTTGAACCACCGATCTTAAGGACCCAATTAACTCTCTGATTCACCCCTTCCAACTTAACTTAATCAAACATAGCCTGAAAATGTTGGCTTTAAAATCCAAAATGTGTTTTCAGAGGGCAGCCCTTCTTAATGTCATCAAAAATTGCTTAATGACATTTTTCGTATTTCTTTTTCGAAATTTTTGCGATGGCGGGCCTCGAAATCCATTCCCAAACATTACTACCAAAGATAGTCTCCATTAGCGTCTTTAGAGAGGCCCCTAATCCCATCACCTCAGTTTGAAATTGACTTCAGTTTCAAAAAACAGTTCGTGAGGGCACACTGAACCCCCGCCCGCTCTTTGATCCATCGTTATCAAACAATGCCTAAAATACGATTTTGGTACTTCAATTTCTAAAAAACTTTAGAGGAGAACTGCCTGGTTTGTGTAACTTTTCACGGTAGGGCATATACCCATCAATCGTCGAAGTGAGGTGGACAAAAGGTCTATAATTGTGTTTTTCAGACATCAATATCGAAAAATATCCGTAAGATTCGCCGAAGCTTCCCAGTTTTGTTAACGTCACCAAAGATAGCATAAAATTGCACTTTTAGAAATATCCACTTGGGAGCCCCAAAACCCTCCCTTCCCAAAAATAGCCTAAAATGGATTTTAGTTCCGAAAAATAATTCGGTTCGGAATTTTTTTCACGTTTCCCCTATCGTTTTCAAATATAGCCAAAAATGGGTTTTTAAAACAATAGTGCCGAGAAATTACAGGAGGAAAGCCACCAAATCCCCTACCGTCACCAAAGACAGCCTAAATTTGCGTTTAACTCGGGAGAACGCGCGGGGGTCATTTTATGACCCCAAGCACTTTTCCACCTCCATTTTCTGGGAAACTAGCCACCTGTTCCTCTTTTTCTGCTCAGTAGCTGAGTTTCTACCCCCCATTTACCTTTTGTCACTAATTCGAAAGAATTTGAGGCATTTGTATTCATCCGAAACACGTTTGGTCAGTTACTGGGGTCACTCTATGACCCCGCGCGTCCTTGCGTTCGTTTGACAGATCAACTAGTTCGCTTGACTGATACAGCTTTCGCTCGTTTTCGATCGTTGCTTTTCGCATCACGTTGAAATTTTAGCCTGCGCGTTACAATGCCGACTCCATACGAGAAAGAAATGGAACATTTACGTTCACTTCTAGCTGAAGTTGAATCTGATGAAGAGTCGATAGATGAAGAAAATGCAGTTGATAATTTTTTGGAAGAACATTTTTCAGATCATGAAAATTTCAGCGAGCATGACACGGAATCCGAAGAGGAGATTCAGAAAATGAAGAACTAAATAATTCGGAATGGTTTTTCGCAAAAGATGGTGTAAAGTGGAAGAAAACTAAATTTAGGCAGATTGTTCGAACTCGCTGTTTTAATATTGTATCGCACTTACCTGGAACTAAAGGACTAGCGAAAAATGTGACAAACCCATTGAACAGTTGGGAGTTATACATCGACGATAGTATGATACAAATAATTGTGGAGTGTACAAACATATTTATCGAGAAATGCGCACCAAATTTTTCTCGTGATAGAGATGCACGTAAAACGGATGCTCTCGAAATTCGAGCTTTGTTAGGTTTATTATATATGTGTGGTTTACACAAAACTTCACGACTGAATGTGCGGGATTTATGGGCAACTGACGGAACAGGTGTCAGCATTTTCCGTACAACAATGTCGTACAAACGTTTTTTGTTTCTACTACGTTGTATGAGATTCGATAATATACATGATAGAAAGCAGAGGCAGTTGTATGACAAACTCGCAGCCATAAGAGACTTTTTTCAATCATTTGTTACAAACTGTCAAAAGTACTACACTTTGGGAGAATACGTGACAATTGATGAAAAATTGGAGCCTTTTCGTGGTCGTTGTGGATTTCGCCAGTACATGCCTAAAAAACCTGCAAAATATGGCATAAAAATCTTTGCTTTGGTGGATGCACGGACATTTTACACCAGTAATATGGAAGTGTATGTTGGTTGCCAGCCAGATGGACCCTACAAAGTGTCAAATTCTCCAGATGATGTTGTGAAGCGTTTCATGAAACCTTTGTACAAATCCGGCAGAAATCTAACTACAGATAACTGGTACACCAGTTATAAACTTGCTAAGGATTTACTTAGCGAAAAGATTACGCTGGTGGGAACAATGAGAAAAGATAAAAGACAAATACCTGTTGACTTTAAAATGTGTAAAGGAAGAGAAATACATTCTTCCATCTTTGGCTTTCAGCAAGATGCTACTTTAGTGTCTCATGTTCCGAAAAAAAGTAAATGCGTAATTTTGCTTTCGACAATGCATAATGATGATGCAATTGACATAGACACCGGAGATGCTAAGAAACCAGAAATCATCACGTTTTACAACTGCACAAAAGCAGCTGTCGATGTTGTAGATGAAATGGCTGCAAACTACTCAACTGCTCGCAAAACAAATAGATGGCCACTAGTGATTTTTTATTCAATTTTGAATGTTGCTGCTATTAATGCCAGGATTGCTTTGCTGTCAAATAAGGATCCGCCTATTCTGTATCAAAAGAGACGACGTTTTATTAAGGATTTAGCATTATCTCTCATTAATGATTACACCAATAAAAGAATGGATAATCCGAATTTGTCCCATGAATTAAGAGAACATCTACAAAACTCTTGTCGCCCTGAATCTGAAGAACCTCCAAAAAAGAAACTAAAAGTTGCCTCAAAAGGAAGATGCATATTTTGTCCAAGAAATAAGGACATAAAAACTACGGGAGCCTGCAATTTGTGTACAAATTTTGTTTGCAAGGAACACCTTTTTAGTGTATGTAATTGTTGTCTCCAGAAAAGCAAAGAATAATTGAAAGTTGGTATGTACATTGTTTCAATTGTTTTAATCTATAAATTTATAACATTAAAAACATTTTGTACTTTAAAACAAGCATTTGGAAAGTATTCCCTGTACTATTAGGATAAAAATAAATGTATATATTTTAACTTTCTTTGAAGAAAAAAAAAGGAATGGCAAAAAATGCAGTTATTCACCAATTAGAAAAGCAGAATGAAAGGGGCACTTCTTCAATTAGATTATCATGCCCTTTTCATTCTATCAGTGGAAATGTATTTGAATTTTTCTACAACAATAATAATATTTTAAAGATCTTCATTCTTACAGAAATGAAAATAAACGAAAAATTTTCTTTAGCATTTAGATTAAACTTAAAAACATTTTTATTATAAATCTTTCAGTTTACATATTAAAAACATCACTTCTAGAACACTAGCTGTGATTAATTTTGTGATTTTATATACTGTGTTATAATCTGCAACATTTATATGAGCTGAAAGTAAAAAAATATGCGTAACATGTTGATACACAGATTTGCGCGCAAAAAGTTAATTTATGTATTTTATGTTTGTCTTAATGAAGGTTTTAATGCCTAGCAGGGTTAAGCAATGTGGTTTTGAGATTTAAAAAAAAATTAAACAATGTTTACAACTGCGTAGGCATGAATTTTGATTTGGGGTCATTCTATGACCCCCGCGCGTCCTAATGTTCGCTTAGGAGACGCGCGTTCTCCCGGGTTAAAACTTCAGTTTCGGAAAATTGTCGGGAAGAGCGCCGATCTTTCCTAAGCTACGGTCACAAAAAATAGCTTCAAATTGATTTCAATTTTGAAAGAATTTTAGAAGAGAACCAACATTACTTTTCCCCTGAAGTCTCGAAAAAATTCCTAAAATAGCGATATTTGACGTCAATTTCGAAAATTTCCCCACGCACCTTGAATATACCCGACTCTTTTCTCTTGCAACAAAACACAACCAAAGATTACTAAAACTATTTTTCGTACGCCAATTTCGATAATTTTCTGGGAGCAATCCCCCCTCCCCTGATTCCCCCTCCTTTGTCCTTTCTCTGATGTCACCGAAGACAGACCATGAAATGCGTTTTTACAACTAGTAAATTTTGGTATCTATTACTTTCTTCAAAGATATAAATTGTACCTAAGTCGTTTCTTACTATGAAACTTTTCTTCCTTTTTATAAGTTCATCATTCTTGTTTTTTTTTTTTTTTAATTAGAACTTGATATAGAAATTTGAAGAAATATTTATATGCACGTCAAAGATTAGTCAAAATATGCAAATTACTCTTCAGGGGCGGCACATTAGGTCTTTGCACACGGGCGGCCGACACCCTAGGATCGGCCCTGAACAGAAAACAATTTTTAAATATTAATAATGTAAAAAAGAAAATAAACGTCAATCACTCAAGAAACCAGCATTGAATAAACTTAAGTATAGCACTAAAATCCTTTGTCAGACTCCAATCTTGTTGCGACTTCTGGATAAACGCAACGACACTTTCTGAAAGTGACACCCTCTTTTCGTCTTCACTTACTGTTTTACGCTGATCAATTACCCTGATTGAAACACATTTGATTTTCATAAGATGTGTGAAAGTAATCATTATTAAATGACAAGAAAAAATTGTAACTTTGAAAAATGAAAAAATGCTAATATTTTTCTTTTAAGAACAAAAAAAAAAGAATAAAAAAAAAAAAAAATGTGGTTAAAGCAAAATTTGCCGCCCCTGAAAATTTTGGCGTACTTAGGTCTATTGGGAAATTGGGCCCTGGTGTCAATACCTTTCAGAAAAACTAATTCTCACAAGTGCATCACAAATCGCTCGGAAGCTAAAATTTGACCATTTGTTGCTCTTCAACTACATGTTGAAAGAGCAAACCGGTCTTCGACTTTGCATTTGCCTGAAGGGAGAGGGGTTCGGTTCCCGTGAGAAGCTATTAACGCCTAATTACTCCCCTCTGTGTGAAGCTGTTTAGAGAGGGCCTTTATTTTTCCCCTCTATAAACCGAGTGAAAATCCGCGTCATCTACATTTGAAAGTTGGCAAATGAAGATTTTAGCTAAAGTAAACAAACAGCCTTAAAGTGAAAGTTAGTGCTGCTGCATGATCCCAGTCACAATCTAATTTTTGCTATCCTGCATGGGAAAAAGAGGGGGGGGGGGGGGGTCTCATTGGTCTTCATTGCCCTATTATTTGGCATACTCACCTTAGTTCTCTTCATTTTATCTGTTTTCCTTTTTTTTTTGTGAAAACTTTATACAATTGTCAGAGGCAACCCGAACTGAAACTTTTAGGAGGAGAGTGGTTAAATTGTCAATTCACAAAATGAAACTCCGAACTTTACCAAATGATAAAAAAATGAGCATGCACATACTCAAATATAATTAGAAGATACAGTACAACCTCGATATCTCGAATCTCTCGGGACAGGAAAAAATTTTGAGATATCGAGTTTTCGAGTTATCAAGGTTTTTAAAAAATTACACTACTAACTCTCACATTTACACACACGTACGCTATATGCATTTATATATGTACTACTGGACCACATCGAATTATGATCAATAAAGTAGTCTTCAATATTTCACTAGATTTGAAATTTTCCAATTGTCGAAAGTGCACAGGATGAGATTTTGAAATGAACAAAAATTTCAACTTGGTTTTTTCACCTAAAAATTTAAAAATTCTAATTTTATCTTCAACCAGTAACCTCACATTCAAAAAGTTCTCAGCAGTCATTTTGTAGGAGCTAAAAAAGCTGAATGAAGAAAACGAGGAACACATTTTCCGTTTTCGCTTGAAAACTGACGGACGAAAAATCGAACCCCTTTCCTCAAAATGGACAACATGTTCGAGAGAAATTCTAAATTCTCTGGAAAACACTGCACCCCCTTCATGCCAACACTCCCCTATTATCTTGCCCGAATCCCCTATTTACAAATTACCAAGAAAAGGGATGAAAAACATTAAGCAATTGTCCCTGGAACTGGTTTTGCTACAAAAATTGCCGAAGCAAAACGACAATTGAAACTTGCTTCTGTGCAAAAAATTTCGACACATCAAGGGTTTCGAAAAATAAATTTCGAGATAACTATGGAAAATACAAAGGGGTTTTTTATAGAAAATGCTGGGGAAAATTTTTGTTTCGAGACATCAAGGGTTTCGAGATAAGGAGGTTCGAGATATCAAGGTTTGACTGTACTCTAGGCCTAAACAGCTATATGGACTCCAAATTTGCCAAATAAAGAATATTTTGGGAGGCCACAATGACTTCCATCGGGGTGCCCCTGATAACAGCGGGCCCACCCGCCAAATTAAGCCACGAGCCATCAAGACAAGTGTTTCTGTATTACAAGGAACATCTTTTTCAGTGCATAAAATGCGAGAATATGAATGTAAAAAAAATCGGATATTTGTCGGATGTCTTTAAATTCGTTAGCTCACATTTTGTGCATTGAAAAAAGCATTCCTTTTAATGCCAAAACACGTGTTTGAAGTGTTCCTGCACATTCGTGCTTTTGACGTTGTTTTACATTTTAAGAAAAGGTATTTTTATACTTCTTATAAATAATTTTGGAAATGGCAAAAATCCATTTAATAATATAAACATTTCATATTTTCTGTACTTACCTTTTTTGTCCCCATTTTTAATAATTAAGTTTTATCAACTTTGGGGCTTTAAAATATAAGATTTATTCCATTGAAGCATAACAGACTTCATTATTCTCAAAATTTGAATTTTACTTGTAAGTTTGAATTGTAAATGATTGCGGTATTTTATATGCTTGCACTTTTTTATTAACTGTAAAATCCGGTTTGAACAATATTCAATTTTTTACAACTATTCGGTATTGACCGAGTACCTCATCAAAATTTGGCCGAGTATCGAGTATTCGGCAAATTGTCCAAGTAAGCCGAAGTACCGAGTTCTCAGTATGTCTCTAATTTAAGCTATTTTTTTATACTTATTGACAAAAAATGAAAGACGTATGCAATAGGTTTCTGGCAAGGGGGACCGACCTGATAATAAATGCTTCAGCTATGATGTATACGTCTGCTTTGCTATGCTTTCACTCATTCTCCGCTTTGTTCTTAATTTCGGGTTACTTATTAATTAGAAATTTTTTACTTACATTCAAGTTTTCATTTACATTTTTCACTATATAGTCAAGTAACATGCGTCTATCTTTCCATGCTTGTCTACTTGCACATTGCTCAATTTATTTTTAACTATACATTTGATATTTGAGTGTTATTATGTGAAATTCGTTTTTCTTTAGGTTACTTCTATGCATTAAGTTACTCACAGTCAACTGTAGTTTCAATTTCGTGCAAATAACGCAATCAATAAAAATAATCATAATAAAAGTAAAAAGAAAAAACCCGAACTGCCAAAATACGCAATAAAAGCTGCACATGAACAAAAGTGTGATTTTTTTTCCCCTCACATTAATATGAAAATTAAAGCACAGTAGGGACATCAAAGACTCAATTTGCATTAAACAAAAACAACGAAATAACGAAGCTGAAAATTAAGTATATATCTAAAGAATTAACTAGCAATTAGGGCTCGACCGATGGCATTTTTTGGCCGATGGGCCGATGCCGATTGTTGGCCGATGGCCGATTGCCGATTGTTTTCCTCCAAATGGCCGATTGCCGATGGCCGATGCCGTTGACCGATGGCAAAAAAAAAAAGAAAAAAATCTAACGGAAATTGATAAGATTGTCAGGGATTTAAAGGATTATTTATTCATTTCACTTTACTTCCTTTCTACAAATAAGGACTTGAAATCAAAAAAAAAAAAAAAATCAAATTTCGAACTAATTTCTATTTTACGATCACCCAATTTAAACTTCACAAGTTTTTTCGGCACATCTGTGCACGCATATGTACCTAAGAACATATTGATGTCCAAAATATCCATTTTGAACACCTCCTAAGTTAATTATCACAAGTTTTCTTGTGATGTCTTCATACGCGTAAACTTGCGTCACTCAGAAACGTTATGAAATAGTAAGTTGAAAACTCATACGTACGTAGTATGATCTAAAAGTTCGAGGACAAGCAGTATAAAACCTTACCCTGAATAGTTCACACTACCGAAGCACATCTATCTACAAAATAATCTCCTTGAACGACTATGCACTTCTGCCAACGTTCGTATAGCTTTTAGAAGCACTCGTGGCAGCCATTTTTCACAACCTCCTGTAAGGGCTCTTGCGCTGCTGCTTTAACTTCATCGTGGGGAAGAAGGCGACTTTCATGGTGAGGATACACGGTTTGATTGATCAATGCTCTGATACGACAAAGAAATAACATACCGTTTCGTCGGACTTAGCTCCGTGAGACTTACCTGTTCCCAGCAAAAAAACATTTGCATGGACACCGCTTTCTTCCGTCAGGAGAAGATAAAGCTGCATCATAGTAAGTTGCGAAAAAGGTTTCCAGGAATATTTCAAAAAGTTATATCAACACTGGCAGAAGTACAGAGTCCCTCAAGGTGACCCTCTGAAGGTGGATGTGCTTCGGTAATGTGAACTATTCTGGTTAAAGTTTTATACAGCTTGTCCCCGAAATTTTGGATCGTACTACGTACAGTCTAAATAGGATGTAGTTATGCTTCTCTTTTTTGACTGTTGTATGATGATAAAGAAAGAAAAACAGCCAAAAAAAAAAAAAGAAAGAAAGAAAGAAAGAAAGAAAAACAAAGACACTGCTTAACCGATTTTTTTTTTCAATTGAACATATAACTAAGATTTCAACAATATTGTAATAATGTATGGATTATGTACACTACACATAGTTAAAAAACTTTAAATTATGTTGTTTAATCATTCAAAAAAATTAAGAATAAAAATATGAAACCGTCAACAAATTACGTAATTAAAGTGGAAAGATTGCACGTACACATTTTTTAATCATTAAATTAAACAAAAAAGGTAACAGATAAATTGCAATATTAAATCATAATAGGAATATTTTTATACTTATTTAAAATTTATGAATAGAAAAATTTGCATTTTTCATAAAAGCTATAACAGTGACATAAATTTACTGAGAAAAGAAATAGCCATGAAAAGAGTGAGGTTCTTAAAACGCAGCTACAATATACAAACTCGATATTTACTCCAAGTTAATAATAACTGAATACATGTACTACTTGATCTGATGTTTTCGCACATAATATTGAACAATTTGATTGTTTAAAATCTTTTATGAAGCACTACAAATTCAAATTATTTTTTTCAATTTAACAATAATTTGCTGAAATTTAAAAAATTGCCTAATAGAAAATTCTTGAAACTTTTCTGTAACATATTATCAAAGATATGATGAAAACGATTATTCATTGATTTTATAAAAATACATGAAAATAACTACTTACAATAGAAAAAAAAAATCAATCGCTATAAATGATGCAAAAAAGATGGCGCATTACGAAACAAAGATGAAACAAGAATGAGAAATACGCAAAATGACATTTCTTGAACAAAAATAAATAATCGCTAAATATTTAAGAAATGCTTGAAACGACGAGAGAGGGGGGGGGGGGGGGGGGGGGGAGTTCACCCTCTGATTTTGGATTAACTCACAACATTAAACTTCGGCCTCATTTTTTTAGTACAGAACCGCTACCACCAACGTCTCGGAAGAGTTTCTGAATCTACTTCAGCACTTCCGAAGAAAAAATTCAAAAGTCCCTTTGATTTCCGAATTATGTCACCATTCAAAACGTCTTTAATTAATTTCTTACATCAATGCTCTAAGTTCTTCCTAAACAATAGATTAAGTTTTTAAAAAAACATCTCTAATTTTATGAATGGTGTTAGTTTTAAACAACTCGGAAGTGCAACTAGAGTTTAATTTCAGAAACACAGGGAGGGGGAGGGGGGCACGCAAGTGTTCTAAAAATTACCGTCGGTTCAACGGGAATCTAACAAAATGACACAAAAAACCGGTATCGCCATCTCATATCTGTTTCCATGGTTTTCAATTCGGCAATATACACTCTATAACAAAAATATCGACGCATCAAGAAGCAATCATCCGATTGCTTTGAGATTTTGTATGCATGATTGTTTTGACTAGATGTGCAAATGATTAAAATTTGGTGTCCAATGAACGAATAGTTTGATCTCCAGCGCATCGAAACTGTGCGTCCAGCAGATGTATATAAAGAGCAGTTCTTCAACAGTTGTTAAAACTTTCGGTTTGATTGCGATTCAAATTACCTTTCAACAACTTAAAAATACCTCGCCGCATGGTTCGTGCTCATTACGAGCAGCTGTCAGAGTCAGAGTTTAAACGAGGTCATATCATTGTATTGAAAGAGGCCAGTTGGTCAAATCGGAGAATCACTCGTCATTTGAGTCGAAGAGTATTATGATCCGAAGATGCTGGCAAGGATGGGTGGAAAAAAAGGCAGAGTTCAGAGTCAGGATGTTAGCGGTCGACCTAGAGTCACAATTGTCCGATCAGCTGCAAGGCCGTAGCCAGGAAATTTTTTCGGGGGGGGGGGGGGGGGGGGGGTTCAAAGTGAACGAAATTAATCTGTGAAAAGACAGAGTTGTACAAAAGGTTACTATGTCTTTTGACACAATGGGATCATAGGCTGCTCGTACGGGAGAAGAGGAGGGTGCTGTTAGTATTCACTTTTAAAAATGGTAGTGGTGGGGCTTGCCCAGTTTTCTTTCTTTTTTTTTTTTTTTTTGAGTGATAAATTAATGGTCCGTTGAAAAACGATATTTTGCTGGGTAGGCTAATTTATTTTCCGAAAATAAAAACTTAAAAATTTCAGAAGTTTTTTTTTTCTCATGGCATTGCACATGCACAAGTATGGAACTTTTAATTGGAATCGAGATTTCTATGGTGGTCATCCGACCTGTTTTTTTGAAGCTGTATTCCGTTTTTAGAGGTCGTTTAATCAGTAATTCTTAAATCCAATAATATGACCAAATACTCCAAAAAAAAAAAAAAAATCACAGCTATTCCATTCACAGTTTGCACTTCTTTTGACTCCCCATTTTTTTTGGTTCACCAGCCGTCTATGATTGAGAGTATTTTGGACTTGTACAGGAAGGAAAGGTAATGGACAACACTGTACTGGAGGCTTTTGGGAAGAAGGGGTTGAGTCACTCTCTTCCCCTGCTTCATTTTTTAAATAACTGTTGAAATAATTATGAAGACTTCATGTTCAAAAAACGGAAGAAAAAAACTAAGAAACTTCAAAGCTTTATTCTTTTTATGAAAATTTAATCTATAAAAAACTAAATACACAACCTCATTTAACATATCTTGAAAAAAATTTGGGCAAATTTATTTATCCTTTCTTAGTTATTACTCCTAAATTTGAAAGAGATAATTTTAAACATAAAACACATCACTATATTACATAATGCTGTTAACGTAAAAAAACCCCTTTTAGCACGGGTATCGCCGTGCGGGTACTGCTAGTTATTTATATTTATCATTAAAGTTCCACTAAATGGAATATTTTTTGTCCTAGCAACTTTAAACTACATCAATAGAGCATCGTTGACTTCTGGAAATTTTTCCATTCAACTTCTCTTCCTTCACACCTCGAAATTTCAAAGTTTCCCATTCTTTCCGAATTTGAATTTTGTTTTTTAAAATTTTATTAATTTGCGTTTTTCTACAACCAAAAACATCTGCCAACTTCCTTTCTGAACTATCTTTTCATAAGACTCTATAACATCTATCCGCTGCTCTAACGTTAAAGTAACTCGCTTATTCGACATGTTTTAGCACCGGCATACACAAGACTAGTCACAGAAGGTAACAACAGACATTCCTCATACATGCTCCTTAAATTCACACCAAACCAGGGGGGCGGTGGGGGCAATCGCCCCCTCCATGACCGTCATTTGTTGAAACCAGTTACATTGATATTACTAGCAATCGATAGTATTTTAATGAAATAAATTCCATAGTTTTGCTATAAACTTGTTTTAGGCAGTTTTGTAGTCCAGGATGTGCGACATTACCCATTTTTTCACGTTCGCCGAGCTCGCACCCTCCCTGTTTAAAGTTTAATAATTTTTATATTTGTATATGTAAGTCCACTTTTCCATCATCATCTTCCAGGACCAAACTATACATGTACAATAAGGCGTTGCTATGCTTTAAAATGTAATGTGAGTAGTGTGGGGCATAACTAGTAGATTCAGACTGGGGGGGGGGGGGGCGGGCAAACCCGTCATTTCGAATTTCTTCGGGGGGGGGGGGGGCATTTCAAAATGTATCGGAAAACAACAAAATCCACGCTCACTTACATGAAAAAACATTAATTTTTCAAATGCCGAGGTGAAGAGGGGGGGGGGGAGCAATATACTCCCTACCCTACTGTGTGACGGATTTGGGAGGATGGCTTTAACAGTTTTCAACCGCCACCCCCTTGAATAGACTCTAAATCCGCCTCTGCACCAGACGTGCTTATCTTGGGACAGAGAAGACTTGGGGGACTTTGCTATTATCATCTCTTAATCACACCTGTTGTCCATCGGTAAACAAAGCATGAAGGTCGACTGACCGGTTTGGAATGTGGATTTTTCTTCTTTCTACTTTTTAAAGGGAAAAGAATCCAGAAAAATTTTCGGACAACGGGTGAGTTAGTGGTCGTTTGTGCGCGAAGAGTGAAGGAAAGATTTTCGACTGGTTTAGTGAACAGTAATCAAGTTGATTCCAATTATTTATTATTATTTTTTTTATAGCATCAAACATTTCACACCTCCCAGAAATTTCAGGAAGGTGGGGGGGGGGGGTCACACTCACTGACCATCCGACGTTTTTTTTTTTTTAAAGCATTTAAAATTTTGAAAATTTCGGGGGGGGGGGGGGGGTTCTGACCCCTGGATCCCCCCCCCCCCGCTGGCTACGGCCTTGATCAGCTGTCACAGCGCTTTTTTCATCTCCATGAACCATCAGACATTCAACCCAAACACCAGTGTCCATCATGACCATTTACAGACGGTTTGGACAATTAAATATATGCTCGCGCCGACCGTTACGCCACCTGCCACTGACACCTACACACTGCCGAGCCAGATTACAGTGGTGCATGGTTCGATCAGGTTGGAATGGTGCCGACTGGTAGTCTGTAGCGACAAATCCCGCTTCCAACTGTGTCATGACGATAATCGAAGATGTGTTTGGAGACACCCAGGGCAAAGTAAGGATCCTGGTTTCACTTTTGCGCGCCACACTGGCCCTCAAGAAGGCATTGTGGTTTGGAGTGCCATTTCCTTTGATAATTGGACCCCTTTGGTCGTAATTAGAGGTACACTTACTGCACAGTGGCACGTCGACGACATCCTAAGACCTGTTTTGTTGCCATTCCTTTTGCAGTATCCTCGACTGGTTTTCAGCAGGACAATGCCAGATAACATACGGCATGTGTTGCTATGAACTGTCTGCAAGCTTGTCAAACTCTTCCGTGGCTTGCTAGATTGTCAAATCTCTCTCCCATCGAGCATGTCTGGGATATGATGGGATGGTGATTGCATCTGGCAAACAATGTTGATAACCTCGTCCGACAATTGGAGCGAATTTGGCCGGAAATACCGCAGGACAACCTCTGGGAGCTTTATCGGTGTTTCCCACGTCGTGCTTTAGCTTGTATCTAGGCTAGAGGCGGGTCAATACCTTATTGAACTTGTTACTGTAACTCTGACATAATTTATTCAATTGTTCTAAGAATTTAATCATTTACTATTCTGTGCATTGTCTTCCTATCCACCAATTTTCGTATCAATCGGATCACTCCTTCTTGGTGAGTCGAGTTTTTTGTTATAGAGTGTATCACCAAATCATCGTCAGTCTGAGACGATATATTAGTTTTGTATTGAAATAAGTAATTAATAGTCACAAAAAATGAGTAAATAGGCTTTTTAGAACACCCGATCGAAAACAAAAAGGGAAGTGCACAACTGGAACGTACGTACACCCCACATGCGAAATTTTAACCTTCTATAGCTTACCATTTTTGAGTTATGACTTATAAGAGATACATACGTACATCCAGCCGCAAGAAACAACGCAATAATTAACTTGTTTGGTACCTGAATGCAGTATTAAAAACTCTTTCAGGGGTGACTAAAATAGAATAATACTGAAGTTTAAGTAAACAATTTTATATGAAAACAATAACTCCATTTACTGTGCATTAAAAAGTAAAACAGCAAGGGTCTGTTTTTTTTTTTTTTTTTCAAAAACATCGGCCAATTCGATCGGCTTTTCGATGTTTTTAAGGCCGATGGGCCGATGTTTCCTGCAAGTTAGCATCGGCTGCCGATGCCGATGGCTAAATTGTTGAAGCATCGGCGCCGATGCATCGGTCGAGTCCTACCGGGGCCATCGTGAAGGCAGTCGGTTTCCCTCTTTCTACCGGGCCTGCTTCAAGATTTAATTGCGCAATCCACGTGATCCCATACTTTTAAGCGCTTCATCCCTTCTCTTCAAACTTACAATTCGATATGGAGCACGAAAGTCTTAAAACTTCAGTATCTTCAGTTGATTTTGACATATACACAGCAAACAATAGTTCTCATACATATTTCATTGAAAAAAAGATCAGAAAGCAATATAAATAGTGCAATGGTATTTTTGATTATCATACATTTAAGTATTTAACATATGTACTTTTTATGTTTTGAATTGTAATTATTCTTTTAAATTTTAATTGAGTGCGACAAAAATGCTGTAAGTTCAGATTACTGCCGTCAAAACTTAAATAAAGAAAACAGATTATTCATTACATTTTTGAAATTTGTGAGATACAATAATCTGAAAATAAATCTTTTGGTAGTTGATCAGTTTAAATTTGGTGTTTAAAATGACCAACTTCGAAAATTCTCAGACCTTTTAAAATTTATTAACATTTTAGAAGTAAGATCCTGATTTTACAAAATTTCGTCTTTTTGCTTATGATTATGTTAATCTTATTTGGTCGAAATAATCTGAAAATTTCAACCAGAACGTTCAAGAATAGAGTAAAATTCAGTGAGAAATTTTTTTTTCAAATAATACATAACACATTTCGAGAGTACACACTTTATTTACAAACATAAAAAATAGCATAAAACAGCTTTAAAATTGAACAAATTCAGTGATAATCTGTTACTAACGATGTGACAAAACTAATAAGCACAAAAGTTACTAATGTACCCATAAGCTACAAACTAAGGGTTTGTGTTCTCAAGTTTTCAAAAATTTGAATATTAAAAAACAATAACAATGATCGTAAAAATGTAAGTTCAGAGGAATTTGAACATAATTCCCCAACACATTTATTAATTGCAATAATGGTTGTTTATGTGAATTCCAGCCAAGTTTCATATGAAATCTGAGATATAACTGCCTTTTTAACTATTTTATGGAAAAAAAAAATCATGAGAAATTAGAAATGTAATCACATGAGGTTTCTAATTAACCAATTCAAATCCTTAATATGACACTTGAGACAGTCACTATGATACTTGAAAGTTGTTAAGAATGAAATTCGTATTTTTGTCTTTAAAGTTCTTTTAAGTTTTTAATAGCAAACACTTGGATGAAATTATTTGCGATACACAGTACATTGCTTGAAAAATTATGCTGTGTAAACCTGTTGGCTTATTATGATTATATATTTAATAAATATATAACCATTGTATATGTTCATATTTCATAGTAAACTCAGAAAAATTAGAAAACGCATTTTGATCAGTTTAAAATATTTGATATCTATTAGGACTTTATTTTTATGAATATATTTCAAAATCACCCCCTATCGATTTCGTACATTCAACACAGTACTTTAAAACTATTGAAACTCAAAAGGTCTATTTAAACATACTTGTGCTTTAATGTATACTATTTACACATCGTGTCACACAGGTACCTTTTTTAAAATCTTTCCGCATAAAATTAGTTGAAATAAATTCAATTAGACTCATCTTTAAAAATGACCTAAATCTTACATTTTCAAACATATTAACCTTTAGAACTGTCAATTTTTATTGTTAACTTTCTTTCCTGTCAACGAAAATTTGCCTTTCATTTTAATTATGCTTGGTAGTTGGTCAAAGTACATAACTTTCTTTTATTGCTATTAGAATGGGAATCATTTTTTGTTTTTGTATAATCATTAAGAAATATATTAGATATTCCTGATAAACAATATTCAATATGATTTAAGACAGATGTTCCACAGGTACATTTAACTAAGAAATCCATCCCCAGAATTTCCATTTTTTCTATTGAAAGCTGCACTAATAAACTTCTTTGGTCGTTAAAGTTTAAAAATGATTTCTCGTGATCTTTACTTATAAGTTTCCTAAATATTTGAAAAGTGTATACAGTCACATCTATTAACAATTTTTGGGGGAATTTAAGTTTACCTCTGTCAGTCAGTAGTAGAAGTTGATAAACATCTGAATTCTCCAATTCTAATGTTTTATCAGACACAAACATAGAAATGCATTCTGAACACTGTATCTTATGTGATAATTTATACCCTACATAACCGGAAATATAAACTAAAACTGACATTTTCCCATAGTAAATTGACTACAGATAGCGCCAGAAGAGAACAGGATTAACGACACCTAAAAATATAAATAACAAGCATTAGCAAAACAATCAGTTGCTCATTAAACAATTCAAATTAAAACTTTCACCAAGACAAATACTGAATCGAGTAAATTATTTTTTAAATTTTTTATCAAATGCGTACTATTCTCTTTTTTTCTTTTTTTACTTTTTCACATCACTAGTATTTTGATGAACTAATAAAAAAAAAATAAAAGAGAAATATATCTTTAGATAATATGTATTTGTTAAAGTTAAACTTTTATTTCCAGGATTAATTATATCATCAACAAAATTTACGATCTGCAGTTTGTGAAGGAAAATAATCTGCCAAATATTAATTCATCAAAATTCTTCACATTAGAATTTCGTCCCTGAATTTAAAAATTAACTAAATCACAACATTAATTTGATTAACAAATGATAATAATCAGAATTCTGAACGATTTTTAGTACATGTAAATGTAGTCACTTTTTTGTGATTCAGACTAAACTTAAATTGCTCTTTTATTAACAGGCAGATACCCTCACACGTTTTTTACGAAATATAGAATACATAAATTAAATAATACTATAAAAAGAAAAATATTACTTACTCAATTTTTAAGGCATTATCTCCTGTTAGAACTTTGAATTTTCTAATTCTCATCCAAGTCTGCATGTCTGTAACGGACAGCAAACTCGACTCGAACTAAATGCTCTTTGTAAGCAAACGCCGTTCTGTCGATAGCCGCTGGCCGTAGGGTTGGGGACCATGGGATGGTTCATACCGATTCTTGCCTTACGCTCCTTATCTAGAACCTGTCACCGTGAACGGCAGGGGACCGAGGGGTAATAGCTAACAATAGAGACCGGGAAAGTGGGTTGACAACTGATGGGTTCTCTCTGGATATAGGGAAAAAGTTTTGCATGGATGGGGTAATTTCTGTGATAGGGATATTTGGAGGGGTTTTTTCTTTCCACTAGATTGGGACGAATCGAAATAAGTGGAATGTTATCGTTTGGCACAGCTGTTTTCAGCGCCTCGTGTGCTACATCGTTTTTTTTTTTTTTTCCCTTCTTTCTTAAATTTATTTTTTAAACCTGAGAATTTGAAACATTTATTTTAAAAACAAAATTTATTTTATGTACAATTTTAACTTTATATAGGAAACTTATCCTTTATATCAACCAAAAAAATTTTGAAAACATGAATGCTTATAGTTCAATTTCTGCTAAAGCATTTGATAGATTTGAGACCTGATATTCAATTTGAAAATTGCTGTAATTATCCAATTAATGAAACAAATAAGAATGCGCTTTAATAAAAATAACAAATAATAAACATAAAACAGAGAGTAAAATTTGTAGTAATTCTGATTAAAAAAAAAACTACCTTGCGTCCATACAGCTTTCGTGCTTTTAGTTTTTTTTAGATGTATTGATATTTTGTGCTTTTTACTGCTTGAAGTACAAAATATTGCATCGGAATTAACAATTGGATTAATGTTGCAAAGAACTGCAAGTATTCGGGGGCATTGTAGAAAATGATTGTTCATACCGCTCATAAATTATATATTGTGGGCTTGATTTATTTTTATATGCCTTTACCGCGTTCGTGTGTGACGAATCTAAAAACTTCTAAAAAGCAGTGCCGAATTTCCAAACGAGGTTGATACATTTTTAGGGGACACAAAATTTTACTACGATCATTTTTTTACTATATTGTTGAAAATAAAATTTCATTATTTTTTATTTTCCATACTGAGTCATTTTCTTATTATTAAATTTTATCACCTTTTCCAAGAAGTGATAAACAATGGGGACTGACTATACATCCCCAGAAATATTAGTTAATGCTTAATTATAGACATACTTAATTTCATTTGTTTTTACTTATATCTGTGAATGTAATTTCAATAAATAAAAATTATTTGGGAAATTTCGTTTCTGAAGATATGCGATGCTATTCGCATGCAAAAAATCCAAGATTTTGTCCTGTTTTTTTTTTTTTTTCCTACCGCGAAATTTTTCTCGGACATTTGGCTCATAGAAGTGAGACCGATACATTAGTTTCAAGCCGAAAAGTAAGTGGAAAATTGTAAAACAAATCCCTAGGGAAAAAAATATTGGTTTTGATTATTTTTTAAATATTTTTGAAAAAAAAAAAATATTTACCTCATGAGTCTTGCAGCTCGCTCCAAAGAAACTTGATTTTAAAAAAAATTACCTCTCTAAACCCGTCAGAAGAATGTTAATTTAATGATTGATATAATGTTCTTATCCCCTAAAAAAAGGAATATATACTAACTATGAAATTATTGAAAAGTGAATTTTGAAATTACTATTTAAAAAGGTTTCAGTCGAGACATTCAAGAAAAGTTGCATTTTATCTTTTGATTGGGGGGGGGGGAGAGAATGATTACAAATCTGCCTAGGGGCGGCATGGAGCTAACGCGGTCTCTGCTGAGAGGTCAGATTCAAAAACTATATATAGTTCGAAAGATTTCGTTCGGCCGTGACCACCCATAATTCATTTTTTGGTTTGAAAAAGTTTTGTTTCATCTTTTCAACTGCTCAAAAAAAAAAAAAAAATATTTGTGGGGACTGAGAAGTTTCAGGCAAATGTGAATTCCAATTTAAAAGAAAAGACAACTTTAGGCAAACTTCATGAATAATATTTTTGGCGGAAATGTTTATCATAACTATTTTTTCATCTGAGGAGCAATTCATCCAAAATTCATCCTTTTCAAAATTTTTCAGGAGGTGAATAAAACTAACTAAGCTAACAGCAAAATATTTTTTTCATATTTTATAGGTACATAGTTGTTAAGGACAAAGGCATAACATATTATGTAACAGAGCAACAAATTTTTAAAGTAAAATATGAAAGAGATATGGCTGTTTTGATTTTGGATATGTGCTGTTTTGTTTAAAAAACGAGTCGATTTGCCCTTTTGATCGAAAACCTGAATGATGAGAGAGAAATGCACCAAAGTTCTACTACATCACTACCTCATATATCTCTGTACTTGAACTTAAAATGTGTTGGATCAAATGTTAATGAGCCTCTTGGAACATTTGAAGTTTTAACAATCATAAATTAATAAGATCCATATTTTGATAAAACAAAGTGAGAATATTTCTTAGATTTGACTGTGAAGAATAATGATTGTACTTTTTCATAAACTGTAAGCTGTTAGAATGGAATGAAGCTTAAAGGTAATAAAAATCAAAGCTAAATTAAAATTCAATTTTTGAAAACACTGCAAAGTAATAAAGACAGACACGATTTGTTAAGAAAAAAATGGTTTAAATCCTAAAAACCGCTTGCTGGTCAAACTAAACACGAATTTCAATTTCGTCTTCATCGAAGACAGTCACATTTTCCATCGAGTTCATGATGCTCATTTTTTATCCGTTTTGCCGAAGTCAATAAATGTACTCTAACGGTAGCAGGACATGTCTGACGCATTTTTTAGAATTACTACGTTTTTATTTAATTTCATTGATTGACATGTCCTATATTGCGTTGTAATGATACAGAATTCGTTGTTCGTGAATTATGGATTGAAAAACATTGTTGACAGCATATAACTTAGTTACCAGTCCCTAAAAGTACATTATTCCCATAGCTGTCCCCCCCCCCCACCTCCCATCCCTAAGAGTCCCTTATTTTTCCGAATCTCGTCAATTTCTTCCCCAAACATCCCGTTTTTTCTTTCTTTAAAATTTGGTAAGTTTTTTCCCCGAAACGTCCCTTTTATTTAAAAAAATATTCCACTACTTGTTTCGTGTAGAGTCCCTATATGAAAACGTAGTTTCCTAGGACTCTAGTTTCGTGGACCTCATGAAAATTGCTCGCGGACCACATGCGGTCCATGGCCCAAGGTTGAGAAGCACTTCTCTAGACATAGGAGGTGCAATATCGAATTAGTGTTTCTGCTCTTTCAGTTGCAAAAATTCGTAGTCCGCAATTCGAATTTAAAGCATTTTTAATGTTCACTCTAATAATAGACTCGACTGTCGTTTGTGTCTGTGTTCGAAAACAGCAACCGGTAAACTCGGCTGGTCGATTGAAAATTAGATAACTATTGGAACGCGCGTAGTTAGTTGCCGATAGCTCTATAAAAGAATATAACCTATATACCTTACATATAAGCAGTTCTTCAGAAATATTTTCAAAAATGAAACGAAGTGAAGTGATGATTTTACTTCAACCGTCACTGCCAAGCCGGTTTGTTTACTAAAAACTGGCGAACTAACAACGAAGTAGGGCCGTGGTAGCCTGATCGGTAGGGCATTGGACTCGGGGCCGGAGGGGCTCGGGTTCGATCCCCGCTGGTCGAAGACCCACCGTCGTCATTAAAGGGGACTGGGCGACGTTAAATATGCTCGTGGTCTCAATGTCCTCCAAGTGAAACGATACCTCTGGGGGCGCTAGTACCAGGTAGCTATTAGCTCTTGGACTAGTTCTAAATTCTCATTAACTGTTCGATCCGGTGATGGTGCTGCCATCTATCGGTATATAAAATAATGGAGGCAAGGCACTAGTATGCAGACCTCGACATAAATACAGTTGTAGTCAGTTGTGACTCTTGAATAGAAATAGAAATAGAAACAACGAAGTGACTCCGCTGCCGGCTGCCCGAACTCGAAAAAAGTAAACATTTCTTATGCTGCCGGCCGGTGATGTCATCTTATTCCTATACCCCCTATTTGCCGCGCAAGAATGGGATCGTCCAGCGTCCAACGTGCAACGTGGGTAATGGTCAGGTATGTTCTTTTGTTTTAACGCATTAATTGCTTATCTTTAATTATGCCTTTTTTGATTTCAGAATAAAAAGCTTCAACACTTTCTTTGCTGACTTGATTTGGGTGAGAAATCAATTTCTGAAATTTGTATTGTTAAAATATTCTTTATTTCCAGGTTCCCGTCATCCCGATGTAACGACTGAAGTCAGAATTGCAATTTAAGAAAGAATCAAAATTTAAAGTGATTCGAAGTAAGTCATTTTAATTTCTCGCATTAAACATCTCAAAAGAAATTAATATGTGTAGAAAAAGTGAAATACTCAGTAGTATCTGCATTTTAATGGCAGCCAATCCATGTGAATTGTCTCAATATTATTGTTTAATTATGTGTTTTAATGAGGAGAAATTTAAAATCCTGTAACCTAGGCGTGTGTGTTACTTTATAAACATTGTAGCTTAATTAAACACATTTTTTTTAATTGGAATATTTCTGGGGGAAATAGTTTTGAAATGTGAATTATGTAGTATGAACAATTGTGTGTACATTAGTAATTACTAATCTTTTACTTTTATCCTTGTTTTTATGCGTATCGATTACTTTTTATCCTTGTTTTTATGCATAATCCTTTACTTGTGCTACCTTAATTTACTAAAATGTCATTGATTATAAAAAACAAGTCTTCCTGAATATATGTATTTATTTTATTGAAAAATACCTTTGTTCATTTTCTTTTCAATTTGCTTCTCTTGCTGTATTTTGTGTATTATTCAACCTTCTTTAATGAGAAATTTGCTGCATTCTGTGAAAAGTGATGTCATTTTGTAACTAATCTTCAATGTGCTCTTTTTATATACATTTGGCTAGTGCTGTATGTTATGAAAATCAATTCTCAGAAAATTGGGCTCTCCTCTGATATGCCCCCCTCTTGGCGAGATTTTAATTTTTCGCTCGATACGAAAATCGCCAATAAGGCGATAACTTGGCAACCCTGGTTTTGCAACTTGAACGCTGGAAAGTAGTTTCTCGAAGTCTGTCTTTTGCACGTGTGTGTGTGGTAGGAGGTAGGTGCTCATATGTTCCGCTCTTAGGGAGATTTTAAGTTGAATACTCTAAAATAAAGTTTCAATTCAAACTTTATTTTAGAGTATTCTTTTTCTTGTTGTTTTTTAATGTTAATTTAGTTGAATTTTCTATTTTAATTATGAGTTCGGTTTGTGATGTTGTCCAAATGTATCAATTGAAATTTTTGAATGAATCTTCTTTTTCTTTTTCGTCAGGTCGTCCAACGTTTGGACGTACCGGAGTCCTAAATAGATTTTTTATATATATATTTTATATTTAAATATTTTTGTAAAGTAATGATAATAAAAAATGGGATAATTTCCCTAAGAGCGGAACATATGTGCACTGCCTCACGTGAGGAAGTAAAAGAAAAGTAAAAAAGGTAAGTGAACATATTTTGAATTATTGTGTTTTTAGTGTGTTTCTGGTAGTTTGTATTTTGGTCTGGTTGGCATTTTTGTAGCACAAAAATGGTGTTAATTTCACATAAAATCTGTGACTTTATTGTATACTGAATGGAGGAGATCTGTGACTTATATCCGACTGTGATGTATATTAAAAGTCGGAGGGATAACGGACCGAGCGACAGCGAGGTCCTGGCGAGCCCGAGGTCTCATAGTACTTTCGTAATGAGACCTCGGCTACTATGAGACCGAGGGCTCGTATCCCGGAGAAACAACGGAAAAAAATTAATGCATTAATTTCATTAAATAATTAATGACATAATTTGAATTTTTCCTGTTGGCGCTAAAAAAGCATCGCTAAGAACGATGTATGACATATGACGTCATACATAGTTTTCTTGGCGACGCTTTTTTGGCGCCAACAGGAAAAAGTCGCCAAGAGGGGGGTATATCAGATTTGTTCCGAAAATTGCTTTAGCAAAAGAATAATGTAATACAGAGAGTAAAGCAACTGGAAAAGTGAAATAAATAAAACAACCGGAAGTGAAGAAGATAAATTTTAGGAAGGAGGGGGAGGGGGATTTGTTTTCTGATAGTAACAGGTAGACAGACATTACTTTTACAGACGTCCTAAAATTACTTTTCAGTGGATACAGACACATGGTAATGTTTATGGAAATGAAGGTTATGGAAACTCGTAAAGTGTGCCTTTCTTCGGAAATTGCAACCCGAGTGATAATATGATAATATGGTATAATAAATATATGGTTTTTTGGTTTTTATTCTGTGCAGTTTTAATTAAAAAATTTTATTTAAAATTTTATACATGAATTGAATTCATGTCGTGATTATAGATAATGCAAAGATAAGTTGTCACAATTAAATAGCGCTGCACTGCTTTCAATATGCTTTTGTGTTTTAAAATTGTACACATTTTTAGATATTTATTACTATTATTAAATATAAAATTTACTTGAAAGACGTTAGAAAGAAAGAAACACTTACCTATATATTTGTGGCACTGGTAAAGTTGGTTCATCTATACTCCTTTTCTTCAGCTGGTTATAAAAGACTTTTCTTGTTTTTTCATTTGTCTGTGGCTCATGGTTGTGGACATTTTTAATATTTTGTGCAGTTCCGTTCATTGTAATGATGCTTGCTTTGCAATTTAGTTTTGTACATTTCCAGAACAATTTTTGAGTTCCCTTCCGATTTATTCGGAACATAAAGTCGTCATAAATTAATATTTTTCCTCCCCTGATGGAATCAATAAAATGAATGCTCATTTTAATAATGAATAATTACTAGACGAAAAGACCGAAGAAAAAAATGGCTGAATCTCAGCTGCTAACACGTTTTACATTTAAGAGGAGATCGTAGGGAAAAATTAGAAATCCCTACCCAACCCCTTCTCTAAAACCGTAAATCGTCCCCTCCATGTGATTGACGTTAATCATCTCCGGAGCACTTGACCACACAAACAACCATACTGTTTCAATTACAAGGCACCGTATTCTTACGGGCTGTATGAGGCAGTATATTTTACTATCTCTGTTTGCGCAGTACCTGGGGCATTATAATTCTGAACAAAGATTCTTCTCTTTTCATTTATATGAAATTTTTAGACAATGAGTAGAGTTGGCTTCTGCGAGACATCACAATTTTTTTTCTATCCAACAAGTGCAAGATTCATGACGTTTTGCTTTCCCCAGAACTGATGAAAGGTATGTTGCGTTTGTTTAACGCTTTTGATTCTTACACTAATGCCATAATAATTGAGGAATAGTACTTAGTAGTTTTTTCAGGTACTTTTCAGCTTATAATTCTGAAATTTAACGTATCATAGACTTTTATGGCGCAAACTGTGCCAATGAAGTTTTTAGTGGCGCGATTTAAAAAAGTTTCAGGTTCTTTTTTTGAAAGGGGAAATTTCATGATAAAAAAAAAACCTTAGCCCCTTTCAGTAGTGACGCACCCACGGAGGGGGCTAAGGATCTGTCCTCCCCCAGCCCTAAAAATGCAGAATGTTCTATCTATTTCGCAAATTTTTTTCACGGGGAAGAAACCCCCGGACCTCCGAAAATTTGGGATATTCAACACCCCACTTAAAGGAGGTCCATCCCAATCCTTATCCCCTCCCCCTCCGCCTACAAAAAGTCAATCAAAAAAAGGAAAAGAAATAAACATTCAGTTCAGAGCAATATGGTAGAAAATGAACCTTAAAAAGATTGTGTTAAAATAGTATGAAAATTTGTTCCGATAAAGAAGCAAAGCCTCAAACACATGTATTTAATGCAACTTTAGTTTTATACTTAAGGCCCCTCCTCCCCCCAAAAAGTGCAAAATACTGATTTTGAGAAAATAAGTTTTGAACATTTTCGTGGGGCACCCACCCACATGGAGCTCCTTTCCATTACCTTGCCGATCACCCCAAAAGAGGCCAGTCTGAGCCTGCACCCAGCTCTTGATTTACTAATAGCCCGATGCAGTCTGGCCTAGGGGCCGCATGGCTGGGCCAGGGTGGACAATTTTCTCACCAATATTTTGAAAGACTATGCCAACGAGCCCGAAGTTCGTCTAGAATCTAAAGCATGAATACATAGGTTTTTGACATTAACAACTGTAGCCAGGGCCGTATCCAGAGCCCTCCCCCCCCCCCGAAATATTTTGAGACGTAAACTAGAATAACTTATTATTAGTATCACTTTTTTTTTAAAAAAAATATTTCTATTGGCAGAAAAAGAAAAAATGTAAAGATATTTTTTTATTCTTACTTTTGTAAATATTAAACGACTTAAAATTTAAAAATGCAGAGAAATTAGGCAATTCGAGTTCTTATTAGCTGCAAGACATATTTGAAAACGAGACATTTATTATGTGTACTTCCTGCTCTTTCCCAATTCTATTAAAAAACGAATTAAGACTTCTTTTTTGGATATACAATTTTAAAAAACTACCGAGCTCCTAATGTTACCAAATATGGTCTACAGCCGCATTTTTCAGACTTCAATTTCAGAGAACTTTTGAAGAAGAGAGCAAATCTGAAAAGGAAAAAACTACAATTCCGAAAAAAAAATTAAGGTGGAGAGCTTTGCACCCCTTCCCCCTAGCATCACTAAATATTGCTTAAAAGCTTCGTTTTTTAGGACTTCTATTTCGAAATGTTTTTTCGGGAGAAACCCTAGAGATTTCCTTCTAGTAATATCATCAAAGTCTGTCGGTAACTGAGTCAATCAAAGACAGCCACTAAGTCCCATTCCTTACCCTGATGTCAACAAATATCGCCTATAATCGCGTTTTAAGCGCTCAGTTTCTAAAAATATCCTTAGAAGAGGCCGCGCAAAACTGTAATCCCCGTAATGTCTCCAGAGAGCCAGAGACCGTCTGAAATTGGTCGAGTATTCTTCCAGTAATACGAAAACATACATAAAAAGCCACAAGACGAAATCATTACCTCCTTTTTTGAAGTCGGTTAAAAAGAGCAACAGGTTTCTGCTCTGCAAGTTCAGGAGGGTTTGGCACATTCGAAGCAATTACATATTGCAATAAAATGAGTTGTAAATGTCTGTAAGTTCTTTTCAGCTCCAAATCTTTTTTGCTGTTGAAAAAACCAATTCACCTAGCAGTAGCACGAGCAGAAAATATTTTTAAGGGAAGCACACGTAAAATTTTCCCTATATGATAGGGGGGTCCGGGGGCTCCCCCCCGGAAAAAGTTTTGAAATTACAAATGAAATACGCCGCCAGCTGGAATTGACTGAGGTGTATTTCATGTAATATTTGTTGACGTTAGGGTAATGAATGGGGCTATTTCCGATCGTTTTTTTTTTTTAAACTGAAGTGAAATCAATCACCCCTCCCCAAAATTTTCGAAATTAAAGTTCTAAAACGCTGTTTACCGACAAATTTTGATGATATTAGAGAAAGGAGAAAGGGGGTGCTCTGATGCTCTCCCCAAAAAACATTTCGAAATAGAAGTCCTGAAAGACGTTTTCAGCCTAAAAAAGTCAGTTCTAAGTTTTCAGTCCTAAATTTTTTTTTCAGCATAATTCAATGACACAAGGGGGAAGGGTGTAAAGCTCAATACCATTTTTTTTTTTTCGGATTTGTAGTTTTTTCCCCATTTTCAGATTTTATATGGTAGCATTAGCTCATTCCATTTCAAGTTGACAGTGTGCTAAGCTCAATCAATTGTCGTTTTTAAAGTTTTAATTTTTGACGGATTGGATGGTATTAGAGAAAGGAGGTTCAAGGGCCTTGTCCGGTAATTAAAAACGGTCTTAAAAACGTGACTGTAGACCACATTTGGTAACGTTTGGGGCTCTGCAATTTTTCAAAATTGTAGTTCCAAAATAGCAGCCTTAAACGATTTTCGTTGTTGTTAGAAGGCGGGGTGTTTGGTAGTTGTACCCTGAAATTTTGCAAAATTGAAGCCGTGGAAACAAGATTTGAGACGCTCTTGAATAGTTTTGACTGGGGGAATGGTCTTTCAAAGCGTAGCATTTTGAAGATTTTCTTATTTTTTGGTAGTCTATCAAAAAGAAAAAAAAAGGTGGAGGGGGAAATAAGAGAAACAGGAGGTGTAGGGACGTGATTAACTGATGAATAGTCTGCACCTACTATAGAAATTTTTTAAGGCTCTTCTTAAAAGAAATTTATTTTTTCCCAACTTTCTATGTTTTTTCCTTTTAAAATTACTTCATTTTCCCAAAGCACGTTCGTTTCTTGTCTTTAACAGTATGAAATTATTTTTGAAAAAATAATGTACTTAGTCTTCTGCGATCCTCCCCCCTTTTGGTTGCATCATTGTCTCTTGGGTCTAAGCCAGTAACCCAATTTTCAATAAAATGTCGTTGAAGGTTTGTGTTAAAATAAGATCGCAATACAATGATCCTTAACATTTCTGCTAGTAAGCAGCAAATTCTCAATGTCAATGTTCTTAGCTTGATGATTCAGCTATGATCTAAATTTTTACAGAATAACAACTCTTCGTAATACCTGAATTAAGTATCCTTTTGCTAATTTAATGCTTTGTTGTGCGTAATACCAGTCAGATGTTACTAACCCTACAACTACTCTTATTTTAGTTGCAATATCAAGACTACAAAACAAAGTTATCAGTATTTGTTTCTTTTTATTAATTTGGGAACAAGACTGTTTATCTCCTTTTTGCTTCCATAACGGAGAGTCATATGTGTACTCGCTGGTGCTTGTAAATGCCTCCGCCAAAATTTACAGGCTCATCCCCCCTCCCTATTTTTAAGAAAAGGGTGAGTTAAAATATTTCTAAAGGAAAAACTATTTTAATAGTTGGAGCATGACATAATTTTTATCACAAGGAGAAAGTTTATTCATTCGTTTTTTTTAAAACTTATTTTGAAATCGTAAAATGTGCCGCCCCCTAAAATATACCGCTATTGGTGGTAGCACGGCGCCAACACCAAGAGCCAGTAGTTGATCAACGAGGAAGCAATCAATATTCAGTAAATTATTTAGTTTACTATAGGGGTAAAACAATTTAAGTCGTTAGTACACTTGCTCCAGTTCAGTCCCACTAAAAGTGCTTACTTATCCCACTCTTTAACACATTAAAACGCCTGTGTAAAGAACCGCTTGCTGCTCGCCGCCTCGTTTTACCGACTTCTTTTGAAAAAAATATGCTACTGTTTTTGAAAATAAATGATTTTTTAAATCAATTTCAATTGTCAGCAAAATGCACGAGAAAGCATAAAATCCCACCTGTACGATTTTTATCCTATGCGCTAAGTTTTTTTAGTGCATAACTGCTTAACTTTCTTAGTTTAATTAACTTTTGCATTACTTTCTTCTTTTTTTTTTAGTTTAATTTTTTAAATGTTTAATATTTCGTTAATTTTCTGATGTTTTTTTTTAGAATAAAGCCTATTTTTCCTGCCGGAAGCACACAGGGGTGTACTAGGCCTCCCAAGAGGGTGTCAACCTGAACTCCCAAACCCCTTTGGGAGTCGAGGTTTAAGCAAAAAAGCGAAAGACGAACAGGTTCGAGGATGCAAGGAAAAAAAAGTGGAAGTCGCGCACGTTCGGGGGCGATAAAAAGAAAACAAAGGCGAACAGATTCGAGGGCGTGAAAAAAAGACGACGAAAGGTGCACAAAATGACCCCCCCCCCCGGCGCACCAGCCCGGCCCACCGGGGCTGGCTGCTACCACTCGAATTTGCCGCCCCCCTGAAGTTGCCGCCCGGGGCAAGAACCCCGGATCCCCCCCTCCATAGATCCGGCTCTGCGTCCTATTACTATCGTTGACCACGAAAGAAATTAAATATACCCACCTTTAATAAGAACAAAAAAATAGACTGCGTAAAAGCAATTTTTTTAAATTCCCGCGCTTATGGTTCTTCAACTTTTTAAAGGCTCCCATTAGATTTATAGTAGACGAAGGGCTCTAAATTTCCAGTTCTGATTACCTAAGAGATAGGCCTGTGCAAATATATTAATCCTCAATTGGTTGAATATAGGGGGAAAAATCCATCTATAAGAGCATTTTGGCGTTTTCGCCCCACTGTGCGGTGCCTTTCTCGAATTAAAAGCATGATTTTTTATAACTGGCAGTCAAAAATAAATATGACTCTTGTATCTGCATTGCATAGTCCTTATTTATTCTGAAGAGGCTTTGTAAATAATGGAAAAAAAGTTTCGTAAATAATAAATTTCTAATTAGTTGCGAAAAAATAGTTAAATTTCGAAGTGGCCTTACAAAAACTGCAAGGCTCCCCTGGTCACAGTTGGGGAATTACTGGACTATACATATACATAGCAATACTTAGGTACCCTACATTAGGAAGCACCCTCATGGTGATTTTATCTAACTAGTTATTCATTAATGTTACAATAAGTCAGTCACGGTTATCATTAAAGTAAGTAATCCAGCCATTAAAAGTGAGCGAAAGATTGAAATTTATTCAAAACTAGCTGCATTGCCCGGCTTTGCACGGTCTACATCGAAAATAAAAGTTATAGCTGTACCCGACGCGCGTTGCTACGCCAACAAAAAAATACATCATTATACTGATTTTCATGACAATCGGTTGAACGGGGCAGAAGTTGCTACTCTGCAGTGCCACCTGGTGGCGAGTGGCTTCAATGAGCATATTATGCACCTTCTCCGTGGAAAAATACATATATATAGCAATTTTCATAATAATCGGTCCAGGTATCAAGTGAAGCCATGACTATACTCAAATTTTGTACTCACGCAGTTTGCAAGATCAATCAATCCCTAAAAATATCAAATAGAAAAAGTTTTAAATCCCCCCGTTGCATGAAAAGCCATAAAACAATAAAGAAAGAATTTATTTGTTCAAACTCAAGAAAAATGGCAACAGCTAACTTCTTATCAATGAGATCTTTCACGCGAATTAATTTCTGCAGCCGATAATTTTATTCGTATTTATCCAATGGATTTTGACTTAAATTGGAATAAAAAAGGAACTATCGATCGGATTTTTTTCGAACTGGTCCATAAACATTCCCAGTACCAAAAATTACAAACGGTGAAAGTTTCAGCCAAATCTGCCGGGTAGTTTTTGAGTTCATGGATGACATACAGACAAACATTTATATATATATAGATTGATTGTTTGAACCATACGTACTTAGACGGAAAAGCAAATTACCCTCTGCAGACGGGAAAAAAGGGCATACTTTGGTCATACAGTACTGTACATGTAAAATGCAAAACTGCTTTCTTTGTTTCAGTTCAGCAATAATAATTATAATGCACTGCTGCCGCTATCTACGTAGAAATGCAGCACTTTTTTTTGAAATAAAATATTAATTATGTTCAAAGATACACCCTAGCTGAAAGGTGACCCCTCTCCCCTACTCTGGGATTCCGGTTCAGCCTATGATAACTGATCATTTAGACATGTGCTCGAACTTAGTGATTTCAACTGTGTTGTCATGAAATTTGAGATCACATGAACTAATAGCTTAGATCCGCTGTCTGTAGTGTGTTCCATTTTCTAAATGAAAATGAAATATATTTTGAAAATCTCGCAAATGAAATACATCGCAAATGAAAGCATTACATTCATACTGCTATGCTTCTACTTTTATTCGAGATTACCTTTTAATTGAAGTTTAAATGTAAGTAATGTGATTAATTAGCCTAATATTTCTGAGTATAATAACAAATTAATAAAATTTTGGAAAATAGTTGTCGATTTGTATTTCTAATGTTTCATCCATTTATACAAAATCTGTTGAATCAATTTTCACGAAACTTGACATACATGTTATTCACGTCTTCAGTTAAAAGTTTTATGCAATAAAAATGCCAATACACTACCACAAAGCTTATTGTCGTTGAAGGTTTAGCTACAAAGCCATCAAAGCTAAATGTCCCCCACAGGCACATTATTAAATTTCGATAGAGCAGTTGTTTCTGAATTCCATACCACGCTAATGGCCATTTTATTCGAGAACAAAACAGGTAAATTCGTCACTCAAGGAAAATGTTCAGTTTGGCTTGAATCATACTGTTTAAAGAACTTAACGAAATTTGTTTTCTAAGAGCTGTCAGGGTATTCTCCAGTGCAAACTTAAATGTGTAGTAATAGTTTTGCTAATCTTTGTTCGCTTAGTGTTTCACTTCTCTCTTATCATGTCTTTCATTCATAATATTCCATTTCGAGATGAAATCTGAAATTTCGGGAACAGTAAATATTGAGTATCTTATCTAACTAGATGCAAAATTTTCGCAATTTATCAGCTGTTTGATAGGAAATAAGTGTTGACTTAATTTCAAACGTTTTAAGTCGTAGATGTGACGCAAAACAAAAGTCAAGGTTTTATTGGCCTGTTTAGATTGCTGCTGTTAAAGGCTTTAAATCTAATCAATTTAAATGAAGGTCAATTTTCGTTTTGATATGCGTTTAGGAGATACGAGGATTTGAAAAATATGTCTCTTATGAAGGTCATTATTTTTCTATTTTTAAACTATTAAATTTGAATTTAGAAAATAACTTATGATATCTGAAAAAAGTGCAGCTATTCAGGGTAATTTTGAGCCATCAGTTAGTTATACTTTTACATTTGCAGCAACTAGAATAATAATGCGATTGATTTTCATAAGGAGGAAGATAAACACGTAAGTGGAAGAGCTAGGGGAGCTAGATATCGCTTACTCCTTTCAACAACGTCATATCTAAAAAACCGTGATATTTCAGGAGAGCGAATTTAAAAATTAAAGGCAAGATACCATGCAGTAAAACTATATTTCAAGTCACTGATTGAACTTTTTCTTACTCATAAGGTCTTTTTCAAGAAAATCTGGAGTTTGTTCTCTGTTTCACGAAGAAGTGTAAAATGAGCAAGTTTTATAAAGTTACTCTTATTTATGACGTTCTTTCACTAAAGACTCGATTCGAAATATCTCAAAATATGTCATTATTGTTACTAATTGTGCTCCGTACGATAGCGACATAAATGCAAATAGCGCGTTCTTGATTAAATAATCAGAAGAAAAAAAGGTTCTTTTTTTATGTGCAATACTGTTTTCGGAATAAATAATTTCATCTTTTACTAAACGACGCAGATGTTTCATGCCAGCTTATCAAGTACAACCCAAGATGTGACATTCTTGAAAAGAACATTTCGAAAATACAGGAAAATGCAAATTACGACACTTTTGCTCTCTAACGGCGAAAGATTAAGTTATAGAAATGCAGTTCGTGCAGAGATATGCTACTCATTCATGACAGTTCCCCGACATACGCGATCTAATCCCCATCATTGACTATTGTACAAACCCTGGTGTTCTATCCTTCAGTGGATGAACACCAAAATATACTAAGCAGGTAAGATCTGGTCATCTACTCCACCTTTAAAAAGAAAAAGAAATCTCCCTAATCTGAATAATAATTAAGGGTTTCCAGTCCCGAAATCCCGATCCCGAATTCAACGGGACCCCGCAGGATATTTAGCGGGATTGATCCCACGGGATTTTGCTCTCAATCCCGCGGGATTCCCAATCCCGCAAATTTTTTTCCTTTCAAGCGTTTTCCAGCTTTTGCCGCTCATAAAACGACTATTTTCACAAGCATCATCTGAATTGTGAATCTTCTTCTTCGTATACCTGCAAGAAGAGCAAGGAAAATTGTCTCATATGACCAACGATAGATTTACTATTTAAGAACGTAATAAAAATAGAGTATATTTTTCTGAGCATGAATTGGTGTTCTCATTCGAGGTTCCTGTTTTCATACGTTCAGCAATTGAGAAAATGCGTATAACTTAAAAGCATTTTCGTAAACCATCACTAAAATTTTAAAATCCAATAAACTACACTTAAGAAAAATAGAGAAAGTGTATTACATGTTCCAAAACCCGCTGGAGTAGTCTGAATGCAATGTTGAAGCACTTTTTTAAGCTTTAGTAATACACTCAAAACCTTTAAGTTACAAAAAGTGTACTCTAAATATGGAAGCAATGAAAAATCCGACGTTATGTATATATTCGGCACGGACTTTAAAAGGGGCGGCAGAAACTTGTATGAAACACATGATGACTCGCATGACAGTGCAGTAAGTTAATCAGCTCATGTTATTGAATTCCTCTTTAAAGTGAGAGGTAAAAAAAGCAAAGTTATCCAAGCACTTTTACTGAGACTGAGACTTGGTGAAACGGTGAAATCAAGCAGTACTCACCCTTTGCTGTAATGAATCAAATTCACTGATACAATGACCAACGTTAATGAAGCAACAAGGATATTTATTTTCAATGCAAGTTAAATTGGATACAGCAAAACACATATCCGACAGACATCGTTTTTATCCAAAATTTTGCAGTTCTTGAGCAAAAACCGAGCATAAGAAAAGAAAAATTTATTTCAGAAGGTGATGAAGTTAATGCGGATCTTTTTCTAAATGTCCATAATTATTAAATTTTGGTAAAACCAATTGCAGTGGAGCCACAGCACCACAGCATGCGTTTTCATCAAGCGTATTATTTTTTAGAGCAAAAATCCTTTACCATCCCATACGAGCGTTTGCTTACCAAACGATGATTGCTAATTGGGATGTGACTTTGTAGTGCTTTACAATTGGCGCACGGGTTTTGAAGAAGACTATTAGTTCAAGTAATAAAAGCAGTCCTTCCTAAAAAAGCACAACTTTTTCTTTTTGACATAAAAATTTAATTTTTAAGAGAATAAAGTCAATCCCGCGGGATCCCGGGAGATTGGCTCCTTACAATCCCGAAATCCCACGGGACTGAATTCAGCGCAGGATTGGAAACTCTAATAATAATAGTAATAATAATAATAATAGTAACAATAATAATAATAATAATAATAGTAATAATAATAATAATAGTAACAATAATAATAATAATAGTAACAATAATAATAATAATAGTAATAATAATAATAGAACAACTGCAATAATGACAATAACGATAACAACAACAATAATAATAGTAATAAAGTGGCTTGATTAAAAAAATAAATACAATTCCAAACATATGAAACAATAATTACTATTTCTTTCTTAGGTCATAAATAAAATTTTAAGTGCATTTTAATTGTCAACCTTTTTGAATATCATTTATTTAAAAAAAAATTCGGAACGATAATTTTCTTGCTGCTAAAAAAACAATAATTAAAAAAATCTTCAGATTTATTGATATGTAATAGCGAAGTTAAAGAAAAAACTAAAATATTGCTGATATTTCTTTCTCAATTTTGTTTAAAATAAAAATGATACTTATCAGTACTCAAAATTCTAGGCTTTTCAGTGTGATTTTACTTCATATCTGTGAGATTTCTCACGGCATTTTTGCGGCTCTAACCAGATTTTAGAACAAATTCTGAATAGAGTATGCGTATGTTCACATGTCAAACAGAAAGCCAATCAAAAGGGCACTTTCAGACCCAACCTTTCTTATCTGATAAGCGAGTTAAATAAGTACTAATGTCAGTTTCAACAACAACTTCGGAAAGCGTCTTCGAGCACCGAGTTTTAAGATAGCACTGGAACAGAAGTAAGGTAATTTTGGAACTTTTATAAACAAGTAATTGTGCAATACTCCAATATTATTTCTATATTATTATATATTATTATTTCTGTTAAAGGTATGTTATGGAAAAAAGTTTTAAATGCTCAAATTAATTTTTAATTTCTCAGTAAATATTTTATATGCTTTTTATTTGAATTTCTGAAAATATGTATTAATATTACTTATATTATTCTCGTATATTACTTAGAAAACATGGGAAGCGCATTGCTTTGATTAATGAACTGAAAACTTAAGGAATAATAATTCCCCTCACCCTTTTAGTCTTTGCTTTTATCTGTGGAGGTTGGAGGTAGCTTTTACATGAACTTTTTTCTGTTGAAAAATTTAACTTTGCTTCAGTGTTTCTGAAAATTATTTTTATTTGGACAGTAAAATTTATTTTATATTAAATATATATTTATTTGATTAATCTGAAAAAAGATTTTTGCATTACCCATAATGTTAACGTTATATGAAGCTTTTATTGGCATAGCAATATCACAAGAGTTAAATTATATTCAGTAGATTTTTTGTTTTGCTCTGAAATTATTTTCGCTTTGTAAAGGATCCAGAATGTTTTACAGAACATTCATGTACAATACTTATGAATGCCATTGATGATTTTTATAATGGGATGTTCAGCAGAAAGAGAAACAGACATGCACTCATTGTTACATGTGCATAAACTGGCATTTTTAAATGCTAAAAAATTGTCTATTTGGCGAAATTATTTATTTTCTGTTTTCCATCGATTGTATGGTGTTTGTTATTTTTGCTTAAATATCTTTATGAATAAGATGAAATAATAATACATTGAAAATAAAGATTTAATTTCACATACAAAAAAAAGAAAAAGAAAAAACATATTATGGTTTTCCCCTAAATGGACCTGCGTAAGAGACCTTACCCTTAGTGCGGTCTCCTGATATGGTATCTGATCTTTCTTGTGCTACTCGCTTTTAAGGAGCAGGTGTCTATGGTCCAGATAATTTTGAGACCCAGTTTCGTATCAGATGCAAGGCACCAGGGAGCTCTAACGATGCGAAATTGCACTAGGAATTTAATTTGACAGAGGGTGCTATGCCAAATGAAATCACATTAATTTGGTTAAGCTCACTTTTAAGTCCTGTAGGAGATGCTTATGCATTTTTTCTATAAATGTGCTAGATGTATCTGGAAAGTTTACGCAAGAACAAAAATAAAAAATATAGTTTTTTGTATCGTTATCACTTTATATATGAAAAAAGTATTTAGACTATTGAAACAATCTTTTTTTATATAACATTTCATTAGAATGATTATAAGGCATGTTTAAGAATAAACAGAACAAAATCGTTTCAGTGTGCTGTCGTAAATGACATACTTACATTACAGAAAAAATAAAAACTTCGAACTATTTTTTATTGCGACATCATTTCAGAATTTAAAGTTAAATTAATGCATGACAAATTTTAGGCGGATTGTGCACTTCGAGGTAAAAGCAATTTTGCTTTAGATTCTTGTTTTGGGAACTTTTAAGAACGTTTTTTAGACACGGAGGCATTCGCTGTGAGGTTTGAGTAATATTGTACAGCAAGCGCTCGAAATTTGAATCCATTGTAACGATTTTTCCGCCTAATAATCTATGTTTTTCGATGCGTTCTAGTTACTGTTGAGGATAAATGCAATAATAAAAGATAGGGAATGTAGGAGATACATCCTTTACTGAAAAATTAAGTTTTAAAAGCTCAAAAATGCAAAAATAAATAAATAAATAAATAAATAAATAAATAAAAACAAAACACCCGACTGCGTAAAAACCAAAAAAAAACTAAAAAGAAAAATGTATAAGCCCAGTAGTTTCAAATGTTATTAAATACTACTAAATAACTACACCGTTGAAATAGTTTTATAAGGGTACACAGATAAGACAAATCATAAATTCAAAAGCAGAATAGAAGGATCAACAGTCGGGGCCCATTCCTTTCTGATTCAAGGAAAACCGTAAAATTTGAATGAGCCCCGACTGTTGATCCTTCTATTCTGCTTTTGAATTTATGATTTGTCTTACCTGTGTACCGTTATAAAACTATTTCAACGGTGTAGTTATTTAGTAGTACTTAATAACATTCGAAACTACTGGGCTTATACATTTTTCTTTTTAGTTTTTTTGGTTTTTACGCAGTCGGGTTTTTTTGTTTTTATTTAATAATTTTTTATTTTACACTTTTTAGTTAATTTTCATTGACTTAGTTATTATGATCATAGGACGGTACATTTCGCAATCTTGTTAGATCTTTGAGAGAGTTTGTTTGTATCATGAGGTTTATTAAGTAACTTGCGATGGTCTAAACTACTGATAATTAGTCCCTCTAGGGACATAACTCGGCTTAAAGTTACATGTGCTTGACCTTCGGCAAAAATGCGCGAACTTAAATAAACCACAGCACAGCTATATAAACAGCCTGTATAACTCATGATGACATGAAATCGGAAACGGGGTCAGTCAAATCTTTCTAGCAAAACGAAAAGAGCCTGTCAAGAAAGTACACGTCGCGAAACTCAGTCCCTTCAATCAAAACAAAAACAAATGCAACATGTTAGAGATGAAAATCGAATTAGTAGACTTTCTTTCTTTTGGTGCTTATTGCAAGGGTTTATTTTGATGAGGACTACAATCTGATTGTCTTGCCTTCGTTATGCATAATATATTTTTATTACACTACAGAATACATATAAAGAACACATGAAAGAATTTACATCAGAAAGAGATGAAAGTACATCCGGAGCGAGGGTGTCTTGACCCACCGCCTCAAGTAGGAGAAGCAATCGCTTAGACCACTCGGTCATTGAGACCCAAATTAGTAGACTAGGTAAACAAAAAATTCAGGCAGTGAAAACTACCTGCATCTGTCGCACACAGGTAGCGTGCGACACCTAGCGTGCGCCGATCCCAAACTGACAAAATGGCAACTGGTTTTTCAAATGGTACTTTTGATTACTGTCATGTGTTTAGTGACACTCCCAAGGTTAAGACAAATCAATTGACGTAAGAATTACCAAAATTGGCCCAGGCGTTTAGCCTGTAGAACGCCACATAGAAACGGACATACATACATAGACTGATAAACACATTACCTTTCTTTGCGTCGCGCACGCGCAGTCGGGTAAAAAACGCTGATTTTTCAGAGCTGCCAACAGTGGAAAAATTAAAAATATTCTTAAAATCACATCCTTTAAAAAAAATACTACACAGATACCCTTACAACTAAACCGAAATAATCATTGTAAACTTTGTTTATAAAACTTAAAACATCCACTTGCTTTGTCAAAAAGGCCGTTAGTTTGACGTTTAGACACAAAACAACCTAAAATCTCTTTTGCCGCCATAGTCTAGCGGCATAACGAGAAGACTGCATTTTGAGGTAAATGCAATTTCTTTTCTTGTCTTAATGATGTTTTAGGGTTATCAAGGAGCGTTTTTAGCCATAATAGCATTTGCTACGTCATTTGGATTGTTTTTCATAGAGCCCAAAGTGTCTCACGCAGTGGTACAGCAGAGTCATTCTTAGTCGCTTTTCACGTCAAAAAAAAAAAAAAAATCGTCGGGCTCATCAAATAACGGCATGTGCGTTATTTGCATTGCGCAAAAAAATCGTTTGAAGAGAGTATGAAAATCAATGAAAGGACAGTCCGAAAGCTACAGATGAAAACGATTGATATCGATCCAGAAAAGGGGAAAGTTCACGGTTCTGTTTAGTGATGTTCCGGACATCCGTATCCGTATCCGCGGATATCCGAGGGAAAATAAAGATCCGTATCCGTTACTTTTTTGACGGATCTTAAACGGATCATTTCTATTCTAAAATTTTTTAAATATTTGAATAAAAGACTCTTAAATACCGTTTAAATTAGGTTGTATTCCCTATTTAAATTATAAGATATCATTTCAGAAGGCAATTTGTACCCCCTCCCCCCGTTGCAAAAAAGGAAATAAGATTTAAAAGTGTGTATCAGTGTGTCTTTTTGTGGCACCGTAGCTCCTAAACAGATGAAACGATTTTGATAGTTCATTTTTCGTTCAAAAGGTGACTTGATCGAAAGTGTTCTTAGCTTGGCCTCGTTTTTGTAGAACTTTAATTACCGGAGATATTAATTAAAAACCGATTTAACGTTTTTCACAATTATGGTAGTTAAAATTTACCCGTACGTTAAAAATGTTGGCCCTAATTGAAAGAACGAAGTTTTCTGCGTTTGATATTTATTTGAAACTTCTAACTTATATGCAGAAGGAGCTATAATCTTGTTAAGTAAATTTCAAATGCAGTTCAAAGCCTTTATACGCGCGATTGGTAACGATTTCATAGTCGGAAGATAAGGAGAAAAAGCTCAATGATTTAAAATTTTTACCTGCTGTCAGTTCATATTTATTAACAAATGTGTGTTCTGACCCGCGAAATTCATCTTAATATGAGGTCGGCTCTCTGGGACATGTTTTTTTTTCTTTTATTTTTACTTTAATATTAGTTTTTGTTATTGATTTGGGATTTCTGTTATTCTTTATTTTTGTTTTTCTCTGCATCCTTTAAAAAAAGTGAGACTAAATTCTCTATTTACTGTTTGTAAAGGCGTTCCCAGCTCTGTATTTCGTCGATCGGAGAAGTTCGGTGGAATGGGTCAGCGCTGCATTTATGCTGAAATAAAATGAGAAAATTATTTCTAGCCTGTCCAGTAGCAGCTTTACACTCTTGCTCCTGTATCCTATATCTACCGAGTAAGCTAGATATAATTTTTCACATTTCATCTGAGCATTAATGCAGCGCTGCCCCATTCCTTCCAACTCTCCCTCAATTTTAACGGAGATTTCTTTAAAGAGTAAATCATAGTCTTGATTATATTTTTGCCGCAGTTGACATTTTTTGAAGACACTGCCATTATTCTGATGGGAATACCTTCCGTAACAAATTTTACACTTGGATAGTTGAATTGGAGGGAAAAAAATTGAGATCCGTATCCGCGGATCTTGACACTAATGATCCGTATCCGCGGATCTACTGTTTTAACGATCCGGCACACCACTAGTTCTGTTCTTGTCAGCTCATATTGGAGACTGAACTTCATGTCCTGACTTTCACACGGGCACTACATGCTGGAGATTTCAAACTCTAAACTCTCTTTCGAATTTAAAGTGGATGTTCATCTCCCTTGATCGGCCGAACTACGCTCACGCTGCACTGTTAAAACCGGAAGTGCCACAGGGGTAAAGAATTTCACCCTAGGGTGAAAAAACGGTGCCTCAGGGTGCAACGGAGTCTAGGAAGTGTCGTCAAGGTGCTTTTGGTTCCTCAGTGGGTGAACGACGTTAACAAAAGTGCTAAAAGACCATTCAATTAGAGAGCGACTCCTTGCGCATGCGCTCTGACTTATCGTCCAACGACAACTTCAGTTTGAATGGGGAACGAAGGAAGTTGCAACGAAATTTACTTTCACATTGAATGAAGTACAAAACTGAAAATTTCGTGGATTAATCTTCGAAATCTCGCGTAAGTAAAGGCATTTGATCATATTGTACCTCTTAGAGCTTTCGAACATATTTAAAGTGTGTAAATATGTTGACAACTGCTTATTGTTCCGTTTACCTTATTAAACATTTAATGTCTTGTTATTTATATCCTGTAAAACTGTTACCTAAAACTATCTATTAGTACTAACTTGAACAACAACAACCTTAAAAATAAAAACGTTTGAATCAGCTGATAATTGAATAGCTAATTCCGGAATAAAAATGCATCGACGTGAGCAGTCTATATACCAATGTCTATTTCTTCTCAAATGAAATTATTTTCAAATAAAAAAAGAACCGACTCCAAAAAACAAAAAGGAACTGAAAAGTAAAAAATAATGGATCATACTTACATACGATTTTTTACCCAAACGTATAAATCAAATTTATTTTACAATTCCTTTACAAAAATCAACTAAACTAAACACCCAATTATAAATTAAACACTGATTTTTATTGCCATACGATGAATTATTTTAATACCTAAGGGTCATTCCATAGAAATGTCAACCTCAACCTCAGAAATTTTTTTTCCACAAAGCCTTAATTGTGACCTATTATTTCATTCAACATACTTTCTAGTATATAAATCCAGTAACAGTTTGCGAAAATTTCATTCGGTGTTTTTCTGCTGGCTCTAAACGTGCGAAGTTGTAGAAAAGGCTTAGCATGTGCAAAAAACATGCGGCTACGTTTTCTTGTGTAATGTAAAAATTTTTGAAAATTTTTGAAAGAACAATGTTTATTCTAAATGATTAGATGTTGGCCCAATAAAATTGACTGTTCTTTTTGCATACATTATAAGATAAGTATTTTAATTAGTTTGGTTATTTCACTGAAAATATTTACGTTACGTTAGTCACGAAAATGTACTATTTTCTGCTTAAAAACTAAACCAGATGATTGAACCAAACAGCACTTTTTATTTTCTTACATCTGTGTCATATCTACTTAAAAAGTGCAAAATAATTATTTCAGTATCAGTAGATATAAAATAATTAGTGTGACTAACGTAACATTTGAGCTGTGACTAACGTAACAGTTTGCATGTGACTAACGTAACATTTTAAAAATGACTGCTAATATTTAAAACTTATTTAATTTAATGTACATTTTCATGAACAATTTTGAACATGTAGGCATTCTATATTGATTAAAAATATAAAGGTTGAAAAATACCAGTAAAATTTCATTGTATAGACCTTTTGTTTACTTAGAAAAATACTTTTTTAAAGGTCTTTATAAAGATACTTCCAATTTAAAGAATTATTAAAAAAGAAGAAAAGGTGAGTAAAGCAAAATGAGTACTCTGCTGAATGTGCATTCAACACAAGAATCCAAGCTTAAAAATTAAGATAATAGAAATACTGTCTTAACAAAGGAGAACGTCTCTATTTTTTAGAAAATACATTATTAAAATGAAGTAATGGCTGCTAGTTGGAAAACATTTGAAGATGTTATATGATAAAGTGACAATAAGCGCTGCTGCCATACATTTCAGAAAATGCAAGAATGATCATTTAGAAATTCAAACATTTGCGGTGATATCTGGAATTAAAATGCATTTTGAAAAAACGTTCGAATATTTTTTTTTCAATATTACATTTTAATTCAAAAGTATGCACAACACTAGTCGTTCGATGAATCAGTAAACCTTAAAAAATAATATGACATTGAAAAGTACTACGGAGTTTCTTGTGACGATAACTAGTATATCGGCAGAATACTAGAATTCGATGAAACTATCAATTTGCATAAAGTTTATTTTTTAAATGACAGATATATAGGATTTAATAAGCCCAAGAATGATGTTATTCGGTTTTTAAAAGCAGTTTTCTTTATTTGTTTATTTTTTCGCACATTCAAATTGAGTTAATTGAACTGATACCTTCCATTCAATTTCTTACACTAATATAGAAAAAAAGTAAAGAAAGAACCATAATGCAACACAAAAAAAGTTCCTAAAAAAATAAAAGTACTATAAGAGCAAGAAATTAATTACAAAAAGTTTTTTATATGCATTCATTGCTTGTTATTCGATGGTTACGTTAGTCACGTTACGTTAGTCACACACAGTTTTTCGTAAAATTACCATTAAGGGCCAAAAAAGATTCCTCTGTAACAAATCTGTAGTACATTTTTAAAAATAGATTGTTTACTTCTTACAAATATATTGGCCAATTTTAAATGCATGCGTAAGTTTCAGAAAAGTTTGCCTCGAAACATAAGCATTGTTTCTCAGGGTTGCAAAAATGTTACGTTAGTCACGATGCCTTTTTTGGTGAAAAAACACTTGCCAGCGCTTATTTTGCTTCAAATTCTTGGTAGAAATGAAAAATAGTCACCTTGTACATTTTAAATCTGCATATTAAACCAAAACACATTTATTTTTACTCCCGGTGTAAGTAAAAAGAGTTTGAAAATCAGCTGCGAATGTTACGTTAGTCACTATGGAATCACCCCTAACTAATTATATACGATCTCTTAATTTTTAATAACCTTTTGAAGTCGAGGCCTCCTAACGTAACTGAGTAGGTTTAGATTTAAAGACCAATTTCGTGTTTAGTTAAATTAGTGTTCACCTCTAGTGGGTTTTCAGTTACATTAGGTAGTAGTTTATAGGAGGCCGCGACTTCAAAAGGTTATTAAAAATTAAGAGATCGTATATAATTAGTTAGGTATTAAAATAATTCATCGTGCGGTAATAAAAATCAGTGTTTAATTTATAATTGGGTGTTTAGTTTAGTTGATTTTTGTACAGGAATCGTAAAATAAATTTGATTTATACGTTTGGGTAAAAAATCGTATGTAAGTATGATCCATTATTTTTTACTTTTCAGTTCCTTTTTGTTTTTTGAAGTCGGTTCTTTTTTTATTTGAAAATAATTTATTTTTTCCTTTTTAGTGGTGTAAATATAAAATAAGTACGTAGGGTAGAGTATGTGGTTCACTCTTTACGTACATCTCGAGTGAGAAAGCACAGGAGTCTGAAAACAGCTAAGATAAACAAAATAGAGAAAGAAAAAGAGCACAGCGTCTCGGAGACTTCCGAAGACTGTGAAGAAATGCTTTTTCAAATGCGTAATTATTTACAAAGAAAATTGTCTTCATCATCAGTTTGACTTTAATTAAAGTATGCTTTCCGAAAACAATTCACGAGTCACTAAAAAAGAACTTAAACCGCTTTGACTTTGCCCATAGAATTTGAAGAGTTTTCTTGATTTTTCAAGGATTCCAGCTTCAGATACTGATTTGATGACCCTGAGATCACCTGGGAAGTCTATACCTTTTCAAACGGGAAAAAAAAGAAAAAAAAAAAAGAATTTTCTAAATTGGTCTGTGCGTGTTTGAGTTTACAGGGGACATACATAAAAAGATTCTGACGAATTGAGAACGTCCTTTTTGAAGTCGGTAAAAAAAAGAAAAATTCTTAATGCGCATAATATTTTATACGATTGGCACTAAAAACTGATCTTTGTTCCTCTACAGGATTTATTTGTGCGTTAATCTAGTTAGAGCCATTTAAATGTCAATAATTTTCCTAACTATTTTATATTTTACAATACGTGTCACGTAACTCGTGAAAAAAAATCACATTTCTCTTTACTAGGCCCCGTTATAGATCAATACCAAACAAGAAACAGAGTATCTACTGTGATGTTGTATATATGAAGATCAAAATAACACTAGAACTATGATACTTAATGAATTTCCTGTTTGCTTCAGAGGAGTCTTTATTCAAAAATTGCGATATGACTACGAATGATTAATGCAGGGGAAATAGTTAGGGAGGAGGGTACTCCCCCAAAGGAAGAGCCCCCCTAAAAAGGAAAAATACCCCTCAAAACACCCTCCTTCGCCCGTAAGGGGGCACCCCTTACTAATATTAATGTTTTATGGTACTTTCTTTAACACTGAGTAAAGAAAGCACCTTTGTTTTATGGGAGCACTTTCTTCAACAATGGATTTTATATTTAATCGTTTGATATTGAAATTGAATGAAGTTTATTGTTTTTTGCCCATAACATTTTTCTAAAGAACAAATATGATGAAGCAAAGGCTTGGGTCTTAAGTTAGATCCCTTCTATGCATTAAACAAAAAAAAAAAAAATCGTTTCTTTAAGTGAGACGCTATGAGTTTACAAACAACAAAGCGCGAGTATGAAACTTATTTTATAATTCCAGTACAAAAATCAACTAAACTGAACACCCAGTTATAAAATAAACACTGATTTTAATTACTATACGATGAATTATTTTAATAACTAACTAATTATATTCGATCTCTTAATTTTTTATAAACTTTTGAAGTCGGGGCCTCCTATAAACTACTAAATAACGTAACTGAAAACCCACCTAACACTAATTTAACTAAACGCCAAATTAGTCTTTAAATCTATCCTCTCCCTCGATTTCTCCAGGATCCCTTATACCCGGACTTGAAGACCATTAGACGACAGGGAGAAGTGTACAGTTTCAAACAGAAAAAGAATTTTCATAATCTGTACAGGCGTCTTCCAGTAATCGGGGAGCATAGTACATAAAAAAAATTCCAACTAAGTCTGTACATTAATATTATCCGAACTGTAAATTAAGCTGACGGCGTCATGAAATATTTAAGCTAGAATACTAGTGAAACTTCAGAAATCGGACGCCAGTTACGATATATTTATTAAGGAACATAAATTTAACTTCGGAGGGAGTGGCGGGGGGATTTTTGTCTTAAATTCCCCTTGAATTTAACACAAAATATATTTCAAAACTGAAATATTAAAAAAAAAACTTTGATGACTAAATGAAGTTATTTATTAGCAAAAAAAAATTATAATAAATTAATTAATTCAACTACTTTCGTAGCAAAATGCATTTAATTTACTGATTTGCTACATGAGTAAGAAATACATTGTAAGACAAAATTAAAATTAGCCGGCGGCCATGTGAAAATCAAACGCCGATGCGAGAGAATTATATACGTATTGTTCAAAACATGATGCCTCTGTCAAAAAAAAAAAAAAAAAAAAATGCACCGTTCACGCCAAAACCACGTGACCTCCTGTGACGTATCGCGCAGTGACGAAAGCTGGTCTACGTATGTGAAATTTAAAGTTTCTTAGATTTCTCCGTGATCCCTCAATAGATGCAGACAAAATTATCATGGGACCATCTAGGAAGCATACCCTTCCAAACAAAAAAAGAATTTTTCAAATCGGTCCAGTATTCTTGAAGTAGTATGAAAACACACACAAAAAGCCGCAAGCCGAAATCATAATCTCCTTTTTTGAAGTCGGTTAATAACTACGTAGTGGAAACGAATAGAGCAACGAAGGCGGGAGAAAAAAAAAAAAAAAAACTCGTGAAAAGAAATCTCTCTCACTCGGTGTTTGACTCATGATTTTCACATCGTGTTTTGGTTAACGTATCTTTCGTAGTCATTATTGCATGAAGCGAATGTAGTTATCTACTCGTTTTTATTTTTAATCTGACGGAAAACTTGACATTGGAAAGAAGGGCTTTTAAATTAGTATTTATTTTGTACGCATAAGAATACTCAAATATCGAATCTAATAATAAATATTGATATGTTACGCTCGATTAAAATTTTAAACGTTAATGAAACGCTTTTATTTTCCCATGATTCCAATCTAATGTTACCTAATATTTCTGGTTGTTCCGGCAAATGATTGATAAATACCTTTCCTGTTCATTTTCAGTACGGATCATGCAGTAAAAGTTGTCAACAACATATTAATTACTGAGCAGTCCAAGCGTGAATTTAAGAAAGTTAGTGCACGAACAGACAAATTGAAGTCATGAACACTTCTAAACTATGTTCGAAAGTTGAAATGCGATCAAATGCCTTCGTATATATAAAAATCAAAATAAATAAAACACAATTGTATTCAAAAACCTACACGACATGTGGGGGAGGGATCTCTATAGGAAGCAATAAAGGTGCCATTTTTCTCACCTAGGCTCTTTCACCTACGGTGCACGTTGGGTGAGGGGAGCCAGTTTTTCACCCTTGCTAAGGGTACAATTTCGGCTCTCTATCGGGTGCCGCTGGTGAACGAGCGTTTCACCCCTGAGAGGTGCCAAACGTAACCTGTAGTTTTAACAGTGTGTGTCAGTCCATATGTGGGACATGCTGTCTTTGAGGGATCGTCTACCTCATATATATTCCGAATTTTGGAAAGGAAGTTTTATGGTAAGGAAGACAAGAACGGCATTTTCGGAAATGTCAATCGACGAAGCTCACGAAAAAACAATGCGCTTATTAAAGCAGACGGTGGAGCTGCTGACTGACTGCTATGCTGAGATGGATGGTTGCAGGACGCGAAGCAGCACGAATCGCGTCCATAAATTCAGTAATATTCTCAAAATAAGACCAGCATAGACGAAGAAAGCACTCACCATGAAATTTCTAACACAAAACAACTTTCATTCATCAACAGCGTTGAGGGTATGATTAATATTCTGAATGAAATAAGCAACCCGTTCTTAGAACCAAGTGGTGACTTCATGGATTTGAACTCACGATTACTTTTAGGTTCTGAAACGGCACCCAATTTTCGCAGTATGAAAATAATTGGCGAATCTCAAGCAAATGAGTTCTTTCAAAAAATACTCATTGATTGCTCCGTTTCTACTGACACACCAATACAGAAAAACAAGCAGGCAGTATTTAACAGCGTTTCAGTGAAACCCCTATCTGGTAAAGAGGATAGCTTGCTTCCATAAAAGAAGACCACAGCCTTTTTTCTGGCTCTATTACATTGCTTGTCAAGTACATCAGGGGAATTCGCATGCCTTTCCCAGTCACGAGTATCATATTTACCCTCCATCACGATCACTTTATGAAAACGGCGAACTTTGATTTGGAAGCCGATCAGTGAGTGAAACTTACCAAAGTATTTATTTCGTCGTTAGATAGTATTTATAATGCCGCAGCTCGCTTTTTACTGTGAGCTATACTGTCGCTCAGCTTAATACTACAGGCTTGCTATACTTTTTCTTTTGCTTCTTTTTTGAGATTTGGATTACCCCAACAATAAAGCTCATAATTTACAACGTGTTAACAACAGAAAATAAAAGTTTAGCTATAGTTTTCACTTTATAATTATAAATTATTAATCAATTTTTATTTTTTCTTTTCAAATCAATAAAGGAAAAGAATAATTGACATTCAGGAGGCCATATTGATTGCTATTATATAGTGTCTTTGTGTATGGGTGTTTTTAGTAAGCGCGGATGTTTGTGACATTCTGTCTTATACTTAAGTCTAAATACAGTATAGAGGATAATTATATATAATTGATTATTTGTAACGATATACGTATGTCAAAGACTTAGTATTTCGGTAATCAATCTTATTTCATTAGCAATAGTTTTAACAATAACTGTATTGTTTTAATATTTCACTCGATGGCTTCTTGTACGTTAAGATAAGTAATATTATTGAAGATAAATGGAATATAGGTTACAGAAATTATTAGTAATCTGATTTTATCTTTTTAATGAAGTTTAAAATGCATAAAAACATATATTTTGAGACTATGGCTCTATGTTTAACGACGCTCTATTTAACGACTTTCTCTATTTAACGACGGCTTTTCACAGTCCCAGATGGTCCACTGTAGTGTTAAAAGCATTCTATTTAAGGGCGTTTCCTACTTAAGGACGATTTTTCGTGGTCCCTTGAAAGTCGTTAAACAGAGAGCCAACCTTATTGGTATTCAGCTAATTACAGCCAATATGTAATTTTTTCACGTTAATAGTTGTTGATATTTCTTACTCCTTTAGGAAAAGCTTTAATTTAGAGGACATCAGTATTATCATTTACTCACCCATTGTATGCATACAGAAAGAAACACTATCTTAATTCTGAGTATGAGTGTCATGTTGACAATAGTTACCATATCGACTTTGGTGTGCCCACCATACATAAATCAGTTTTTATTTGAATTCACTATTCGAATCCAACTGCAATTATGGGAAAATAAAGCTTCACTAATAATATACAATACGATTTATCACAAGGAATAAAATATTTCAGCGAAAAAGGACGTGATTTATGTAGAATATTAATAAAAACTATCAATCGTTATTGATGACAACATATGCTGTAAAAAATTGGAAAGATAACATCTCAGTGAGTGTGACGTTATTTTTAATCAACTTTTTTTAATAGTAAGGAAGCTGCACATAACATAATTTATATAAAAAAAAAAAATGCACGAACTACCAAATCCTTTTCATTTAAAAAAATATTTGTTATAACTCATTTTGGCTTGAGATTCACTGAAAATAGCTGTAGCCAATATCGTAGTAATAATTAAGGCATCAGTTATTGTTAATATCACAACCATACATTTATTAATTTAGAATTAGAGGCAATTATTCATTAATCTATGAAAATCGTGATTAATGAAAATATGTGCTCTTTATGGAAACGTATTTGAGAAACTCTCCCAAAATGATACGAACTTACTTTTCGGTAAAAACTAACAAAAAGGTAAAAATATTTTCGAAATGTTGGTAATTTTCTTGATTTTTTTAGGAATAAATAATTTCAGGAATAAGTAACTTTTTAGATTAAAAAACATTTAGTTTTTCTCTCGTGGAAACCGTATGAAAACATTTTTGAATGTTCAAAAAATATTCTTAAAAATTTACATAAAAGATCTTCACGATAACATTTGTTCAAATTAAATCCTCTCGTCTCACCAGGAAACATCACGATCAAGGAAATTCAAAAAAATTCCAAATTGGTGGCATTCGAAAGAGCATTGAAAAACATTTTTATGGCACTGAAACTACGTGCCCTCGTGACCACGTTATCGAAATATGATGTCTTAAAAATTGCCGAAATTTTTAGTAAATTCGCCAAATTTAGCGAGTTTTGTTCAGAAATGGAAGGTACAGCGCGAATTCAACATCTGCATCTGACAAGACATTTCACTTCCATATTTGGTCACCACCAAAGCGCGTGAGAAATATCGCATTAATTCTTTACTCGGGGTGACTACCATGGCGCGGGGTTTCGTGGCACAGATTGCGGCATTAAAATTTTTAGGGGCTTGTGTTCCGGGATATTAACGTGCAACTGTATAGGGGAAAACGCCACAGCCCGAAATATTTGTTTTATTTTATTGTAAAAACAATGGAATTTTTTGTTATTCTTAAGACTGTCTGTTAAAAAACTGATGTTTAAAACTTTTATGCTTCTGCGGGTGAAATATTTCCACTGAAAGAGTTTATTCGATGATGAAACTGCTTTGAAAAAAATATGATAACCGTAGAGAAACGGTAAACAAACTTTAAAGTCTTTTTTTTTTGAAAAGTCGTAAATCTAAGTCTTCAACAGTATCTAAATACGAAGAAAACGACATTTTTAAAGATTTCAAACCATGTTCTCAAATTAAAAAAAAAAACGATTTCTGTCAGTTATTTCCAGTGTGTTTTTCGTTATGTGTATCGTTTTCAAGTTATGTGTAAACCCTCTAACAAGTCAAATAAAAAAAAAACTGTATTGATTTTTATTTTGCTCGTATTTGAATTCCCTTTTAACGTGAAACATAATTGGTAAAAGTGACTTCAGTATTTTTAAAAATGACTAAATAACATGCAATATGATGTGCATTTACGTTATAGCGACTTTCAGTTGCAGTGACAGACTTTTTCGAACTACAGGGGTTGTTGTAATGAACGTCGACTATAAAATTTTTGATAAGAATCTGTTATGAAGTAATTTCCGACATCGTTAGTTTTGCTGTGCAAATTTTTGACATTTACTATCCGTTGTTTTCTTTTTTTCAGTTATTATTTTTTTCGATTTTAAATTAAACATTTTCGCTAGCAGTGGTCAGACAATAAAACTTCATGAATGATAATAACTTTTGAAAAAATAAATAAGAGCTGGGATACTACAATCCATGATCATGTTCTTTCAACATCAAAAACTATCCATTTTATTTTCAATATATAAGCTTTAATAAGCATGTTTTTTTACTTATTCATATTAATTCTCGTACATAATTATTAATTACTTACAACACATTTCATTACAAGAGTACAAACTTAAATTAATTAAGTAAAATACACTTGAAATGCACTTAAATTCTGAAATGCATTATTATCACGATTACAAAGTTAAATCCTACGTTCAATTTCGTTATAAAGTTGTAGCTCCTCTGGATAAAGCTCACTAGTTTCCATTTCACAGGCTTCATAGTTACTTTTTAATTTTACCCACACAAGTAAAGGGTTAATTCGAAACATCGTTTACGCGCTTTGCAGATGACCAGAAATGGAAATGAGAGTCTTGCTAGACGCAGGCGATGAAATCACGTGGTATTTTCCATTTCTTGCCAAGTCTTTAAATTTGGCGAATTTTCGTAAGATTTCGACAGACTTTGATCCCCCATATCTCAAAAACAACAGGACGAGGGCACGCAATATTTGGGTCAAATTTTTTTCTAAAGATACTCTTTCAAATGCGACCGTTTTAAACTTTTTTCATGATTACTGAACTCGTGATGTTTCCTGGTCAGATACAGAATTCAGGTGCCATCTTTGATTTTTTTTTAAAATCTGTTCAAAAAATGCTCTTGAAAGCTTAAACTATCTAATTTTATACATTCTTCACATAAAATGTCTTCAAGATAAAATTTGTTCGAAGAAAGTCCTCTCGCCCTAGATATAAAATTCAAATTCCCTCTAAGAATGTTTTTTTTTCTTGAACTGTTCAAATTTGATTCAAAAAAATTTTTAGATCAAAAAATGTGAATAACGTATCCTGGCTTAGATTTTTGAGCAAAAAATGTTTCGTAATGATTGGGCTGCATCATCCTTTAAAATTATAGGGAAAGAGACTGACCAATCAACAAATGAAAATTCCCCCATCCCAACAATCTTATTCTCAAAGTATTTGATTATAAATATTTAATGAATTTACTAATTTTATTATTTTTTAGATTTTTTTTAATGCATTTAACGAGATATTAAGCCTTCTTTACTGCTTTTACATCTTTTCTTTCATTCTTTAACTGTAGGCTCGATAGGGAATATTTATAACGAACTTATTTTAATCCATTAAATGCTTTTATTATCACTAATTATTTTCTTCTAAAATCTTTCATGCTGCGATAAGCTTCAAAGTGCACATTAAGCTGAGCTTTTTTAAAAGGACGCATACAAGCAAATCTGTAAAAAAAACTTCATAGTTTTGTTTGCAAGTTTTTGTTGAATAAGATTTTCAAATAAAATTTTTAAAAAAACAATGTAAAGCAGGAACTAAAATTGTTTTGTTTTGCCTGCTGAATAATTGTTTTTAATCGGCTGCTATTTCTGATGTGTTGTATTGGATTTCTTTGACAGGATTTAAATTTACTTCAGAAATGGGGAGCCTGAAAACCGTATACAATTTGTGTCAATTCGGTGCAAAACAATCATTTCGGAAGTTGATCAAGCCACAAAACTCAAAGTTGAGTGTTTTTCGCCAAATTCAAAAATCAGGTTTGATTTATTTTATCATTAAATTTTTTTATCAATTTGTATTTAGTAAACTTGTATAAGAAAGTATTATCTGGCAATAATCTCAACGCATTAGAGTTAAATAAGGCAATTGTTTTAAACGTACCTAACTGGCTATGTGCGCACAAGACTTTCTCAATGATGAAATTAGCGTATGATAACAATTACAGAGAATTGAACTGGTTTAACATTCTTTACGCAATTGGAATTTCTCTCTGGACACGTATCATGAATGGCTTTCTCCACCAAGTGCTTGACATTGTGCATAAATTGGTTTATTTCCTTCTTCTCTCGCTCTCTTCTTTTTGCATCCCCCCCCCCTGTCAAACAACATAAAATCTATGTCCGTTCAAAAGTTCCAAAACTAAACCATACTAAAAAGTGTTTTATAAGCAGTAAGTAATGCTTACAGAAGCTGTAGCTCTTCATCTGCAGATTTTCTGAACATTTTGCAGGGTTGATTTTTGGACAGTACATTTCTCAAAACAATAAAAGTGACATTTCCTAAGTGATTTGATTTAAGCCCCGTTCAATTCAATTACATTATAGTCATTTAGTGTGACTTTGAACCATGCCGGTTAAATTTTCCCCACATGAAATTTTTTAGTATATCTAACTTCAAATAAATAAATACAACCCCTGGCAATAAAGTTCAGTGACTGAAGTCAAAACGGCCTAACTGGTAACACAGACAAAACAAAACGCTGCACCTGCGTAGCGGCAGGTGTTGACAATTGGTCCGTACCGTTGTTCAGTTGAACATCATTTGTGTTCTGTGTAAGACTTATTTTACAAAGTGCTTGTTTAGTGTATTGGTTCTTAACGGAGAACAGGAAAATGAATAAAACAAAAATAAATTGGAAGTTTTGATTAAATTTTGGCAAGGCACTGAAAAAAACATCCACTATACTCGTCAGATCTCAATCTTCCAGACTTCTTCCTATCCCCACGATTCAAACTCGGTTTGAAAGGAAAGAGATTTGACAAAATTCTTGACATCTAACGAAACGTGGCGAGACTTTAGAACTCCATCCCAAAGGAAGGCTTCTTGCAAAGTTTCCAAGTCATGTATAGAAAATCTCAGCAGGGTACAGTTATGGGAGGGGAATTTTTCGAGGAACAGTAAGGTAACTGTTGTTAATATTTCGTCTATGTTAATGTTACAGAACTATTCACCGAAATTTATTGTCAGAGGTAGTAAATAAACTAGAGTTCCCAGTTGCGCACTCTACTGTCGAGGGTATGAAATAAGTTTTTTTTTTTTTTATTTTACGAAAAAAATAAATAAGTATATAAAAAGGTGGCAATGTTGAATTAACCTAATTACGTCATTCAATAATTTTGCAGTAACTACTTGGAAATTATGTTTGAAGCTGTTAAAATAACTTTTCGTACATTGCAATGTTTTATGCAGCATTATGAATGATAACAATGTTGTGAAAGAGTACAAAGGAGGAATTTTTAAACATTTAGAAACATTTTTTTTCTGCCTTAAAGTTGCACTACTTTTACTAAAATAATTCCTTTTACATCTCATTTCTGACATGGCTCAAAGTTGCCCTAAACTGCCGACTCTCTTTGAACCAGGCTAATTCATTTTAAATGGATTTAATAATATTTTTTTCTTAATTTTGGAGAACTTACAATACTTTAGAAGTTTTTATTTCGTTTACAAATAAATATAATAAACTATTAAAACATACGTGAGATAGTTAAAGTAGAGAAATTGTGGCTCGAAGTTACCCTGATTGAGTGTTTAGTCATCACCCAAGTTACTAATCCAGTGGTTCAACACCCCACATCACTTGAAGACTTGACAAGTTTAGGATGAATAAAATATTATGTATGATAATGGTGCTTCTAACTTACTTATTTCAACGTAAACAACGATGAAGGTCAATTCGACTCCTCCTATTTTGATGCAATGTTCTTTATCAACGACTTTGTTTTTAATTTTATTTCTTATCACTTTTTCTTTTTTTTTTCTTTATGTCGATTTTTTATCTTTTATTTTCATTGCTCATTTATGCCATTGCACTATCATATTGCTATAGTATTACCTCATTACATTGTTTATTAAAATGTACATTGCTGTGATATTCCAGTGATTTTTAATTAAAATGTTTATTACAATGTCATAATATATTGCTACGTAAAATGGAAACCGATTGCACCGTGTAGTCCGTTGAAAATTGTGCGCTAAACCAGATAAGTATTTTAATTTTTTCGCGATTTCTGAAATCTTCAACTATTCTTTATACGTAGAAATCAATTTGTTGGTTATGTTGCGTTTAATACTTGAAGTTATTGCTAAAAAATTTCAAAGAACTTCCAATATCTTAACCGGTACCCGAGCTAATGCAGAAATCATACTGGCATAAAGTGTAAAATTTGTATCTAGTAATTGAAATAAGCAACCATTTAGAACTGCAACCAAGAAAGTTTTTTGAAAAAGATTACCTGAATGCTTATCAAAATCTAGTGAAATATTTCTTCATTTGAGTTCTGGAAAATTAAAAAAAAAAAATGTTTATATTATACGGATGCAGCTTGTTTAAATTTTGTTCGGTAATTAAAATAAAATAAAAACATACGTCAGAGACGCAAAACAATTCTGCTAGTTCTCTATTAATAGCACACGTTCAAATAAAGCTAAATAAAACTATGCATAGGTATCTAAATAAACCATATATTTTCATACTTTTTAATTAAGCTGTCAATGTTCATTTTTTGCAATTACAGTGTTAAATTTTTATTTTATTTGTATGTATATTTTATTGTATATATAAGAAAATAAGGTTGGTGAGCCATATAAGGCCATGTAGACATATAGCCCCCCCCCCTCGCCCTTTCTTCATAGGATAGCAAAAGTTCGCTTGATCGTGGTTTTATCGCCATCCTGATCTTATTTTAAAGTAAACTTTGTTTTTTCAAGGGTTCACTGTAGTTGACTGGTATTGAAAAGTAGCTAATTGTTCTGGAAAACTTTATTTATGTAAGGGAGGGCGGCCCAAAGAGGGTTAAGCTAACGAAGAACTTTCGAAAATTGTAGTTTTTGGAGTTTTATCCTAACAATTTCGATTCTATTTCCTAACAGGGATCATGAACTTGAAAATAAAGTGTTTTTGCACTATTTCGAACCCAATATTTATTTATTATCAAACATTGCAAACACTTGAAAAATCCGCTTTGCCTTACCAGGGACTTAAAGCAGGTTAGCCGTTCGGGTAAAACGGATAAGCTTGGTTAATTGTGATTTAGTACATTTGTCAATCAAATATGAAGTTATAAATAATTAAATCAATTGATTAGTTATCTAGCATTATAATAAAATAAAGGTATTCTTATCCAATCTAAATTGAAAATCTAAATCAGCACATTTGTTTTTAAGTTATGAAAAAATAATTTATTAAATTAATAGACTAACTAATTGCCATCATAAAAAAATAACTTTTTAAAGGTATACTTTTCCTATTTAAATCATAAATCTAAGTCAGTACATTTACCAACAAAATATAAGTCAATAAATGATCAAATCTTATACCCGCTTTGCCCGAAAGTACGTTTTTTATATCAATAATTATAACCTTAAACTTGAAGAAGAAACAAACACGATGACCATCGTAGTTTATAGGTGGATGGTGTCAGAATAACATAATATTATTGGCAATTAAAAATATAAACTGGTCTTTGATTAATCACAACTTACATGCCTTCAGTTTTTTTAGATATACAGTGGCTCCCAAAAGTGTTCGTACACCTTGCAATTTTGTAGTAAAAACAAAATAACGCAAAACTAAATTCGAATATGAAGTCCTTTTTTTTCACACCATTCCTATGCCTATCTGAATAAAACCAGTAGTTTTTTTCAAAATATTGCCAGATTTTATTTTTGAAATTTGTCAAAAAACGAAGAGAAAGAAAAAATGCACCACAAAAGTCATCGTACACTGAAATATTTTCAAATAAATTCATGATTAAAATTATCACATGTCGTTTTTTTATTATTTTTGCATTGTGTTGACTCGGTAAAGTCATTTCGCTTTAATTTTTTGTTTATTTATTACCAAATATTCTGCTTATTATTTTTAAATGGCTGGTATTAGTAAAACCAACAAATACCAATAAAAATTTGATTTTTTTTCCTTACAGTAGCGGTAAATTGGTTTGAAATGTCTCTAAATTACTTAATTTATTCCATTCTATAGTAAAGTGCTTGATAAAATGCTTTAAAGAAAGGAATCGGATCGAAAACAAGGTAAGAAAAGGTCAACTGGCAAAGTTAACAATGCGTGATCGGGAGGTTTACAGTTAAAAAAATTATGAAAAATACACTTTTGAGTGTTGAAAAAGTTTCTGCAGAATTGAATGAAATATTTTATGTTTCATTTTCACCTAAAATTGTTCGCCAAGTTCTCTGATATGCTGGATTAAATGGAATTTTCTTGTTCGTGCGAAAAACAGTAAGCTTACGCTTTCCGTCGTAATATTAATGATAAATAAGCTCAAAACGTTTTGGAATAACTTCTTACTTATAAATGAAAATAAATTCAACATTTTGGGTTAAATTGTTGCATAATTGTAAATAGAAGAAAAAAAAGGAGTTTAATCTTAGGAACTTAGATGGATCAGTTAATCAGGACGGTGAAGGTGTTCTAGTGGTGAGGGTGCATTACAGCATCAGGACTTCGAAATTTGGAATTTTTTGACGAAATAATGAATCATTCTGTTCATTTAAATATTTAAAAAAAAACAATTTTAAACTATTAGCCCAAAATTTGGTAATCGGAAACTACTTTGTTTTTTTTTTTTTTTTCAAAATAACGATAAGAAGCATGCGTTTGCGTTTGGTGCCTCAAAAATTGTCCTTAAACTTTGAAATATCTCCTCAATCGCCAGATTTAAACTTAATGGAACATATTTGGAGATATCTAGTAGCTAGATTACGAAAGTACACCATTGAAACGAAAAGCGAACTAGACACAATAAGACTCGAAGTGCGGCTGAACACTTATTCAGAAATTGCACAAAAAAAGAAAGAAAAAACAATGAAATCTATTCCCAGACGTTTAAAAGCTGTTGTTGATACTGCATGATATTCTACTAAATAATAACTTTGTAAAAAGTTAGATTATTTACTAATTTTTTTGACATTTTTTCAAAGTGTACGAAGACTTTTGTGAGATAAAATTTCCGGCAATTTTTGGTTTTTGATTAAAAAAAATGTTTTAATGTTTTATTAAAAATTTTCATGTAGTTTTGTTAAGAATAGATCATAGATCTTGTAATAAAATTCCTATTCCGAAATTTTAATTCTAACCAATGGATAATGGCCTATTTCATTGAAAAAGTCGTAGGGTTATTACTAACACTTTTTTGAGCCACTGTGTATATCTCTTTTTTTTTAAACCTGGTTATGCCTTGCCGCTTCGCTGGAACTGATTGAAACTCGGGGATGTTTGGGGAAACACGATATATGCATGCACACCATGCGACGGCATACGAATGCCTACCCGCTTTGGGCCAAACCCTTCCCATTGACAAGTTCAAACAGAAAAATGTCTTTGTATCGCCATTTCTTCCTGTGATTTGATTACCCAAGAAATGTAGACTGTAGCCCTATAAGGTCATGGTTGGCATTAATAGACTTCATATGCACACGTGTGCAGGGTCTGATTACCGCACATGCCGACTAGGCCTGGTCCTGGGGACCCATCTTCCTAAGGGGTTCCAAATTACTTAAAGAATTAAGTATAGCATTGCAACTACAGGGTGACAAGAAATGACTTAGACACACATGATACATCATAACTTTAATGCTAATTAAAATATTACGATCAAACTTCAAAATTAGCTATGAATTACATTATTTCGTCTCAGATATTTACACATTTTTAAAGTGGCTAAATATAGCTTTAATACAGAGCTTTAAACGTGTCACAAAATTTTCCGCTATGGACCGCAACTCACTCACTGTTATTTCATCCCATGCCTTGCATAAGGATTTCTTTAGGGATGCCGAAATTTTATGAGGTTTAGCACACACCCTTGTCTTCACGATGAACCAAACAGAATAATCCATTAGGTTCTAATTTGGGGAATACGATGACCATTCTTGAGCTCCAATGTAGTCCAGAAAATGTGTCTTGCACCAATCTTCACTGCCTTTCAGAGGCGTAGGAAGTATATAAACGTAGGGGGAGCTGGGGCTTCTGATAGGGATTCAAGGGACAGAAGCAGTAGCGCCACCAGATTTTTTTTTGGCGGGGAAGGGGGGGGGGGGGGAGCACGTGAAAAAATTTTCTTATTTGAAATGATTGTCGATCCTTTCGTCTTCCTCTCTCTTTCCCAGTAATATTTTCAATCATATCTAATATATAAATTGAGGTAGTGAGAAACAAAGGGATGTAAGTGGATATCTTCAAGTTTTGAGTGAAACGCGTTTAAAGATAACGTCTCAGGTAAGCCTTCATTGATATTTTTTCTAAATCATGCTGTACAACAGAACCAACCAGCGCTTCTACGATTATCTCTCACCCCAAGACAGAGGAAAGGTTCCTCTACTATTTGTACTGGTTAACTCCAAATTTTTAATTTTGCTACTTACATCCTCTTGCTTCTCACCGCTTTAATAGTATATTGAGAGAAGGAGGTGATAAAACTTCTGGTTTTTTTGAAGGGGGTCGGTCAGTTCTCGAAGATGAGCACATATCAATAGGGGGCCCTGGGGCTTCAGCCCCGGAAAATTTCCGAAATCTTAGTTCTAAAAACGTAGTTTAGACGGTCTTTGGTAATGTTAAGGAGAGAAAATGTTCAAATGCCCTCCCTGGAAATTTTTCGGAATTTATGTCTTTAAAGCGCGAATTCAGACCATATTTATGACGTTAGGGAAAATGATATGACTCAAGGATTGTCCTCTATCGATTTACATCTCTTTCCCAATATTTCAAAATTGAAGTTCCAAAAACGCAATTGAAGACAGTTTTCAATGATGTCAGGAAAAGGGGGAGGTCCTAGGGCTCTTTGGAATTTTTTAGAAATTGAAGTCTTAGAGAGCATTCCTCAATGAGGTTATTGGAAAAGATTCCTTCCCCTTAAAGTTTTAGAAATTGTAGTTTTAAAAACTGAATTTTCATCCTTCTTTTTTGATATCAGAGAGGAGTTTCGGGTGTCACTCTCCGAAAATTATTCGAGATAGATATTTGTTAATGTTAGAGGCATAGCAATGTTTTGAAATTGAACGGAATATTATATAATCTATCATATTGTGGAGGGCAAGGTGTTCAGTCATGGGTTCTCTTCCGTGAATTTTCAGGAAATCGCTCTCTAAAAATGAACATTGCAACGCTTTTTAATGATTTAGGAGGTAAAGGAGGGCTTCTGCAGCGTAGCATTTAGAAGACTTTCTTTTATGAGAACTAGAAACAGAGGAGAAGAGAAACAGTGCGCCTGAAATGTGTTTAAATAAAACGTTCATTGTATAGTTCAGATTAAATGTTAGTAAAAGTACTTCAGAGAAACTATGAAATACTTTGTTTTCAATAAACTCGCAGTTTTTAACATCGTAACAGTGTTTACAATCATTAAAGTTTTTTTTTTTTATATAAATATTCTAATGGAGATTTCACTACCGATTTTGATCAGTGAGAATTTTTGTTTCTGTGTTGTAGTACATTAGAATTCTTTAAATTATATTTATCTTTGAAAATTTTTAACTTCATGAAAAAATCAATCCCTCACGTTTTAAATATAACAAAATAATGGATAAAAAGTTTTTTTTTTTTTAGTTTCTAACGTGGGATAGTTCTGGAAAAAATATTTTTTTTATTTTTATTTTTTTATTATCACAGCAATGATATGTATCCGCAAAAGTAATTTCTGGGTATGTTACTGATTTAGGTTGTTTCTTCTGACAATATTTTCAATCAAAAATAATAAATCTAACTTTTATAGAATTTTAAAAATTTGTTCGAAGAATATGTATATCAGGCTTTTAGTCTATGTCCCCTGACAGAAGATCACTTTTGGTTTCGATAGACCATCGAATAATGATATTTTCGCAATCTGATCGTATTTTTTGATCGAAACGTGGAATTTAACACCCGAAACATACGATCATAATCCCTCGTACGTTAGTTTAGAACTATTTTTTGTTCTATAACTACATTGCTAAACTTTTGAGAACTCGCTAAAGAATTTTCTTTGATCGTGGCTGAACTTTTTATGAAGAAATGAAAAAAATAAAAAAGAGAAAGAAACGATGGATAAAAATGCTAAATAAATTTGTTTGTAAATTGGATTTTTTTTCTTTTCTTCCTCTGCATTGTTTTTTTTTTCTTTCTTTCTTTTTTTTCTTTCTTTCTTTTTTTTTTTTTTTTTGATAATTGCAATAAACAAAAATATTATATGACCACTCAGTATTACTACGTGTCTGGAGCACCTTCATATTTAAATACAAAACTGGCTCACGATTATCCCCTTTTAGTGGAAGTGTGAGATACAAATGGCATGCAAAACTAAGAACATTAAACTGAGCTACAGTGTAATGTGTAATAATACACTTGCGAAAGACGAGCTCAAAGTGGAGAGGGCGGAAAACACCCCTATGTAGATAACTTGTCTTTAATACTTTTCTTTTTCTTCCGAGAATCGAGAGGTTTGAAAAGAGGGAAACACAAATGTACTGACCGTACTGACCACTCCATCTCTCCCCTTTCTTTGTTCGTTATTATGTGGAAATTCCTAAAAAAGGTAGATTTCATTTTTTAAATCAGGTTTGAGATAGACAATGTACTGCAAAAAGCTATACGGTTAAGATTTTTCCGGGGGAGCTGAGCCGGTCTGAAATATTATAGATCGTACTGACCACTCCATCTCTCCCCTTTCTTTGTCGGTTATTATGTGGAAATTCCTAAAAAAGGTAGATTTCATTTTTTAAATCAGGTTTGAGATAGACAATGTACTGCAAAAAGCTATACGGTTAGGATTTTCCCGGGGGAGCTGAGCCGGTCTGAAATATTATAGAGGGAGCTCAAGCTCCCCCAGCTCCCCCGCTTCCGACGCCTATGCTGCCTTTAGCTCTGTGTGCAAGTGTAGAATCCTGTTTGTAGGTCCATCTTTTGTTTCCAAAGAACTTTTGCGACGAACTGTTGCGAGGACAACATCTTCCAAAATACGTTTGTGGTATGTTTTTTGATCAATCTTTATCCCTTTTGATCAACAAAAAAGGGATATTTTCCCACTAGCACATATCTCATTCCAAACCATTAGATTGGGGTCGCTGACGTCGTTCACACAATGCAAGAAGGTCTTGGAGATAAAGTGTGTGTGCTATACCTCATAAAACTTTGGCATCCCTAAAGAAATCTTTATGCAAAATATCAGTGAGTTGCGGCCCACAGCCGAAAATACGTTTATAGCTCTGTATTAAAGCTAAAGGTAACCACTTTGAAAATTTGTTAATATATTAGGGTATTAGACAAAACAATGTATTCATATTAATTTTGAAGTTTAGTCGCAATATTTTCATTAGCATTGAAATGGTAATGTATTATGTGTGTACAAGTTATTTCTTGTCACCCTCTATATAAAAATACATGTATTTTTGAACTTATAATAAAAATTATGTCTTTTTTGTAAATTAGAAAAAAACTTCCTAAAAGGAAAGTTTTATTAATTATGCCAATAATGAATTAACCGTGTCACAATCGGTGCCCTGAAGGTGATTCATAAGTGTATATGATAAATGATTTATATCTAAGTTTTGTGATAGACAAGGAGGCATTCTTACTGGCCCCCCAAACCTGTAAATCAACCACTGCATTCAGCTACAGTCTTCAGAGGGCCCGCAAAGTATTGGGGGCCTAGAACCTCACTTTTAGTTTGTCGGGCGCCCTACATGTGTGCATGGACTGTGCGAAAGTATGATCAAAAAAAAAAAAAATAGAAGAGGGGGAGGGGAGAAAGAAAAAAATAAGACTTATCATTGCCCCGAATGTAACGATTGATTTTTCTCCTTCCTACTGAATTAAATATGTACATATTAATATTTTTCGGGTTATCAGCTGTGGTTTTATATGTTTGTATGTTCACAACAAAAGACTTTTTCAATTTCTTTTAGCTCGGTAGTCCTTTTTAGCACTTTTTCAGAGTTGCTCATGTTAATGAACCATTCTTATTTTTTATGTTACTTCATGAATGTACAAAAATTGAAACCAATTGTATCATAAATGAGCGAAATATTAATCCAACACTTTGGTTGGTCTTATTTGGCGCACTTACCTTATCTATATTAAATAATAGGCCAAGGGTAATTATAAAATTTACGATGTCAAATTATTTTTCTTTACTAATAATAAAGCCGAAAGTCTCTCTGTCCAGTGGATATCTGGATGTCTGGATCTCTGTGACGCGCATAGCGCTTAGACCGTTTGGCCGATTTTCATGAAATTTGGCACAAAGTTAGTTTGTAGCATGGGGGTGTGCACCTCAAAGCGATTTTTCGAAAATTCGATGTGGTTCCTTTTCTATTCCAATTTTAAGAACAAAAATATCATAAGATGGACGAGTAAATCACGAAATTATCATAACGTGGAACCGCAACATGGGCACAAGCCAATGGGCCAGATACGAAATTATCATAACGCGGAACCGTAACATGGGTACAAGCCAGTTGACAAAAATACTCACCATACATTATTTGTAAATATACAAGGGAACCAAAAAACCTTTTAATTTTTCTATTACGGGCAAAGCCTTGTGGGTACCACTAGTTTAATATAATTCAAATACTTAAATTTTAAACGAGAAATAATGTGACGTCGCTACGAACTGCGCGTCGAAGCGTCGACAGGAAAGACACCAGTTCTGGTTGACAAAGTTTATTGTTTTAGCAAATTCAACTAGTATTGAATTGCAGCAAGTTGCAGCAAGGCAAATTTGAGCAGCAACAAACTGCAACTTTGATTTTCGCGGAATTCCCTGTCAAAGTTTTCAACAACGTTCTAGATTACAGCTACTGCAACAACATGACCAAATACACATGCATATCTGCTACCTATACTAAGGTAAGTGTTCAAATAAGGCTTTTAGTGCCTAATATCTTGCGCCTTTATGGTTCAATTGGCTCCAATCTTTATACGTTCATGATATGACTCATAAAAAATAAGAAAAAATCATTCCATATGAAAATTTAAGTTTATAATATGTTTGACAGCAAGTTAACAAAAACGACAAATTTACCTCAAAAGGAACAGGGGTTCCTAATAAGGCCAACTCCGAAAAAACGTCAAAAAGTACCATTAAACTAAAAAGTACTGAAATTTTTTTTACTGTCAATATGGAAACATATTAAACCACTGTTAAAACTTGAAAACATAATCGAAAATTTCATATTTACTTCAAAGGAAACGATAAAATCAATAGTCACATTTGGGTCACTGACAAGTTGTTATATTTTTGAAGTGATAACTTCTTATGGGAGGGTAAACCGATTTGTGACATAACGCGTGTAACGGCGCAACTTTCGTCTGGCATTCATTTTGTTCGCGCATACGACAGAAGCGCGCATGATCGGGGAAATTTTGTTTCTTTACTCATTGGTCAGTTTTAAGCGTTAAGTGATAGTAGAAAAAGTAATGAAACTAACAATGAAGATGGATGATCGTCGCAACATAACGCAATCTCCTAACGAAAGGTGAGTTTAATAGTACAATATAATACCAATAACATTGTAAACAATATATATTCAAAACAGCATTTAATCATTAAATTTATTTTCAAAACAAAAACATTTTTGCGATTAGTTATACTAAAAATATCTCGCTTCATTTGGGTTTTGAACTGTGATAAGGTGTACATATTTTAAACGAACTTCATTCCCTTAGACTCCGCAACGCGGGGGTTGGGGAACGGCCGAGAAAATAAAAATAATAAATAAACATTTAATTTTTACATCACAGAGTAAAATCTAAAATGTTTCGTATGTTTGAGTGTTTTTTCTGATAAACGAAATATTTCGAAATGACGCCTCATTTAATCTATTGTTTTTGCGCCGACATCAAAACTTATGTTTAAAAGTAGTTTGAATGGTGAGTGATCAAAGAATGAAATTGTTTTTCATTTAGAGCAATTTTGAAGTCGGTTCTTTTTTTTTTAAAAATTTTAAAATAAAAATCTAACCAGCAAGCACCTTTCTCTCTATCTTACGCATTCAAACGTTAAATATTTATTTACAAATCATTATTTTAGAGCTAGTCAAATGGAAGTCGTTGCAGATGTACATCAGCAACAGACGCAACAACTCTCGCAACGAAATATACAATCAACCCAAACACGATCTTCAAATGCTGAACGCCAAAGACACAGAGAAAAGAAAAAAGCTGATAAAATGAATGCAGTTCATCTACAGCAAGAACAACATGATGTTCAAATACATAAACGCCAACCACAATCTCATGCTGAACGCCAAAGAAATAATGATAATAGTTGAATCCTATGAAAGAGTTATCATTTCTGCCTAGCGTCCCGTGTTTATTTATTTATTCATTTATTTTTATTTATTTATTTTTTGGTCGCTCCTGCGCACAGTTCGTGCACAGATGTGCAGCATATAGGGAAGAAGTGGGTACAGTGAGACAGGGAGAACAGTGATACAGCAGCATTCTAATTTCTGTTTGGATATTTCCTGCCAGGTAAAACTTTTGAAAGGTCAATCATCATTGTTTAAATCTTCCGAAATAAAATATCTCAATTGTTTTATACAATGTTTCTAAATTGTTAGATAAACTTTACAGACTGACGTTATTAATCTTACATTAGCCTATTAACTAATGTGCATTTTAGCAGTAGAATGATGTTGTTAATTTTCTTTTTCTGAGAATGGCAGCTGTTGAGCTAATATTTTGCAATGAGGGAACAGTGAGACACAATTGTTTAATGCTCTCATGTCACTTTTATATTAAAAGGTAGAAATTGTACGTTGAACTAAATTTAATTACATCTAGCCTGTTGATGCAAATAATTACAAGTTTGAAGGCACTGCACCAACAAAATAAGGATGCTTGAATGCAATTAGGACATTTTATAGCTGCATAACATCATTCTCTTTCTCTTTTCGTATTTTTTCTATTCAATATTTTTTTTTATTGTTATATTGCAGTAAGCTAAACGTCACATAACATTTATCTACATTTCAAAATTTCAACATTCTTAGAAAAAAGGAAGTCAAATAAGCTATTTTGAAGATTTCCTGAAAGAGGCAGGAAAGAAGCTATTGTACTAGTGATAGACAAAGGCTAGAATGAAAGCATTCCATCCTTATCAAATGCTACATCACAATATGAGTCTTTAAGCCAATGAACTAATCCAGAATCATCTCAATTACCCTATCTCAGCCCCAAACAAATTAGTGATGTGCCGGATCGTTAAAAAAGTAGATCCACGGATCCGGATCATTAATGTCAAGATCCGCGGATACGGATCTCAAATTTTTTTTCTCCCCAAATCAACTACCCAAGTGTAAAATTTGCTAAGGAAGGTATCACGTCAGGGTAATGGCACTGTTTCTTCAAAACATGTCATCTACGGCGAAAATATAATCAAGACTATGATTTGCTCTTTAAAGAAATCTCGGTTAAAATTGAGGGAGAGTTGAAATGAATGAGTCAGCTTTTCATTAATGCTTAGATAGAATGTGAAAAATTATTTTTAGCTTGCTCGTTAGATGAAGGATATAGGAGCAAGAATGTAAAGCTGCTTCTGGGCATGCTAGAAATTTATTTTCGCATTTTATTTCAGTATAAATGCAGCGTTGACCCATTCCAACCAACTTACCCGGACCGACGAAATAATAGAGCCGGGAACACCTTTACAATCAGTAAATAGAGAATTTAGTTTCACTTTTTTTGAAGGATGCCGAGAAAAACCAAAATGAAAAATAACACAAACCCCAGTTGGTAAATATTGAGAGTTCTGCTGCAGCCGGGGGAGCTGGGGAGGTGCATTGTGCAATTCGGCTGCACCTCCCAGATCCGCCTCCTGATAGCCGACTGTGACCTCATGGCTGCGCCTCCGTGTAATCTTTGTAGAAGATTACGGGGGTATTTTCGCGCATTTTGTCGTTTTTCGCGCGTTTTCGGACTTTGTCATTTTTTTTTTCTTATGATCTTTTACAAGGATATTTTCGAGCATTTATTTTTTCCCCCGCATTTTTGGACTTCGTCACCTTTTTCTCATAACCTTATACGGCGATATTTTTGCGCATTTTTTTACTCTTTAATTATTTTTTTCAAGCTTTATTGTTTTTTCGCGATTTTTAGACTTTGATTATATTCTTAGGAATTCAATTATTTTTCAAGATTTGTTTTTCGAACTTAGGTTATTTTCATGCCTTTCACACTTTGGTTTATTCATATATTTCAATCTTTATCATTTTTACATTTAAAATTACTTTCGCGCCTTTTGAACTTCCTAGTTTTTCTGACTTAGTTTATTTTCAATCATTTTCGAGCTTAGATTCTATTCGTTAGATTGATTTATTTTCTTGCTTTGATAGAATATTTTTCACGTTTTTGCAAATTTTCAAGCATTTTAGAGTTCGAAGATTATTTTTACCGTTTTAGTCTTTGACTATTTTAACGTAAATATTTTTTGAACTTTGATTTATTCATACATTTCGAACTTTTTCCTTTTTTACAACTTAGATTATTTGCACATCTTTCGAACTTCATAGTTTTTCTGAGTTTATTTTCAATTATTTCATAGTTTATCATTCTTTCATTTATTTTGAACTTTAACGTTTTTTTTCCTGTTATTTAGACCTTTGATTATTTTTTTCACTATTTTAGCGTTTTTCAATTATTTTCTCACATTTTTAGTCTTTAACTATTTTTACACTTTTTAGTCTTTAACTAATTTCAAGAATTTCAGACTTAGATTATTTTTTCACGATTTCGATTTTTTTTTTAGTATATGTTAGAGTTTGATAATTTTCTCGCTTGTTTTACCTTTATCCTTTTTTTTCCCCGATATTTTTAAACTTAGAAATTTTTCACAAGTAGTGACAGGAATCGAACCTTCAAATTTTTCGAAACGTTATCTTGTCTTCAATTTTTGCAATCATGTCAAACTTGCAATCAATTTACTCGTAGTAGTAATTAACACTTATCATTAACAAATTTTCACGGATTTTAAAAAATCAACTTAATTAATTTTTTCCAGTAAGCAAATTTCGCACTCAAGTTACATTCCAACACTGCATATACGTTTCAAGAGTTTCATTGAATTTATCACATTCCATTTAATTAACTCTAATAATTACTTTTTCATTAATACTTAACTTAATCATTTTATCATACATTTATTCCAGTTACAAAATTATGCTTAAAAGTTATTTATTTTTCTTAGCACAAGAGATTTTAACATGTTCCTACTAAAATGCTTTTCACTCTAGTTTGAGTTTACTAAAATAGCAACTCATTTACGATTTAGATTCATTTAATTGTCTTTGATTCTTTTTCATCATTATTATTATTTTATCACATACGTTATTATTTTCATACATTTATCTATTTAATTTTCCATAATCTACGATCAATTTACTCTTCGTATTAATTAACACTTACCACTATCAAATATTTTCATGAATTTTAAAAATTATCTTAAATAATTTTTTACTGTAACCAAATTTCCCACTCAAGTTATATTTTATCACTACATAAGCTTTTCATGAGTTTCATTTAATTTATCGCATTTCATTTAATTAACTCTAATAATTATTTTTTATCATAGATATTTAAGTTAATCATATTTTCCTTTCTTTATTTTTTTTTTCATGCAAACACTCTTGATGGAATAAAACAAAATTTTCAACTTTCATGAATTAAATCCCCTCTGACTATTTTATTTTACTTTACAATATTCTCACACATTTTACTATTTTTCATACATTTACCAAAAGTGATGAAAAATGTTCCCGCTATTATATTCAAAATACATCACATTCAATATAGTTATTTTCGAAGACGAGAGGTTTATAAATTTACAAATTTCAGTAGAAGTTATTTTTCGGTGAGTCTATTTTTAAAATTTGTAGGATTGTAGACATGAAGTTTTGATACTCGACTTATAATTTTAACATTTCTTGGGTTCTTCATTGATGTTTAACATTTTTATGTGATGTGTTTTATTTTACCGTAGGTAAAAATAATTAAATAAAACTGAAATTTATAAATTGTAATGAAAATTCTGTTAATGAAATTAGTTGGTTGTAAAGTAATATTTTGGAAAAGCTATAACCTCTCGTCTTCGAAAATAACTATATTGAATGTGATGTATTTTGAATATAATAGCGGGAACATTTTTCATCACTTTTGGTAAATGTATGAAAAATAGTAAAATGTGTGAGAATATTGTAAAGTAAAATAAAATAGTCAGAGGGGATTTATTTCATGAAAGTTGAAAATTTTGTTTTATTCTATCAAGAGTGTTTGCATGAAAAAAAAAAAAAAATAAAGAAAGGAAAATATGATTAACTTAAATATCTATGATAAAAAATAATTATTAGAGTTAATTAAATGAAATGCGATAAATTAAATGAAACTCATGAAAAGCATATGTAGTGATAAAATATAACTTGAGTGGGAAATTTGGTTACAGTAAAAAATTATTTAAGATAATTTTTAAAATTCATGAAAATATTTGATAGTGATAAGTGTTAATTAATACGAAGAGTAAATTGATTGTAGATTATGGAAAATTAAATGGATAAATGTATGAAAATAATAACGTATGTGATAAAATAATAATAATAATGAAAAAGAATCAAAGACAATTAAATGAATCTAAATCGTAAATGAGTTGCTATTTTAGTAAACTCAAACTAGAGTGAAAAGCATTTTAGTAGGAACATGTTAAAATCTCTTGTGCTAAGAAAAATAAATAACTTTTAAGCATAATTTTGTAACTGGAATAAATGTATGATAAAATGATTAAGTTAAGTATTAATGAAAAAGTAATTATTAGAGTTAATTAAATGGAATGTGATAAATTCAATGAAACTCTTGAAACGTATATGCAGTGTTGGAATGTAACTTGAGTGCGAAATTTGCTTACTGGAAAAAATTAATTAAGTTGATTTTTTAAAATCCGTGAAAATTTGTTAATGATAAGTGTTAATTACTACTACGAGTAAATTGATTGCAAGTTTGACATGATTGCAAAAATTGAAGACAAGATAACGTTTCGAAAAATTTGAAGTTTCGATTACTGTCACTACTTGTGAAAAATTTCTAAGTTTAAAAATATCGGGGAAAAAAAAGGATAAAGGTAAAACAAGCGAGAAAATTATCAAACTCTAACATATACTAAAAAAAAATCGAAATCGTGAAAAAATAATCTAAGTCTGAAATGCTTGAAATTAGTTAAAGACTAAAAAGTGTAAAAATAGTTAAAGGCTAAAAATGTGAGAAAATAATTGAAAAACGCTAAAATAGTGAAAAAAATAATCAAAGGTCTAAATGACAGGAAAAAAAAACGTTAAAGTTCAAAATGAATGAAAGAATGATAAACTATGAAATAATTAAAAATAAACTCAGAAAAACTATGAAGTTCGAAAGATGTGCAAATAATCTAAGTTGTAAAAAAGGAAAAAGTTCGAAATGTATGAATAAATCAAAGTTCAAAAAATATTTACGTTAAAATAGTCAAAGACTAAAGCGGTAAAAATAATCTTCGAACTCTAAAATGCTTGAAAATTTGCAAAAACGTGAAAAATACTCTATCAAAGCAAGAAAATAAATCAATCTAACGAATAGAATCTAAGCTCGAAAATGATTGAAAATAAACTAAGTCAGAAAAACTATGAAGTTCAAAAGGCGCGAAAATAATTTTAAATGTAAAAATGATAAAGATTGAAATATATGAATAAATCAAAGTGTGAAAGGCATGAAAATAACCTAAGTTCGAAAAACAAATCTTGAAAAATAATTGAATTCCTAAGAATATAATCAAAGTCTAAAAATCGCGAAAAAACAATAAAGCTTGAAAAAAATAATTAAAGAGTAAAAAAAATGCGCAAAAATATCGCCGTATAAGGTTATGAGAAAAAGGTGACGAAGTCCAAAAACGCGGGGGAAAAAAATAAATGCGCGAAAATATCCTCGTAAAAGATCATAAGAAAAAAAAATGACAAAGTCCGAAAACGCGCGAAAAACGACAAAATGCGCGAAAATACCCCCGTAATCTTCTACAAAGATTACACGGAGGCGCAGCCATGAGGTCACAGTCGTTTATCAGGAGGCGGATCTGGGAGGTGCAGCCGAATTGCACAATGCACCTCCCCAGCTCCCCCGGCAGCAGCAGAACTCTCAATATTTACCTACTAACCCCTAATACATCACAAAAACCAATATTAAATTAAAAAAAAAAAAAAAAAACATGTCCCCTAGGGCTGACCTCATATGAAGATGAATTTCGTGAGTCAGAACACACATTGTTAACAAATATGAACTGACAGCAGATAGAAATTTTAAATCATTGAGCTTTTTCATCTTGTTTTCCGACTACGAAATCTCTACCAATCACACGTATAAAGGCTTAAAATTGCATTTAGAACTTACTTAAAAAGATTATAGCTCCTGCTGTATATAACTTGGAAGTTCCAAATAAATATAAAACGCAGAAAACTTCGTTCTTTCAATTAGCTCCAATATTTTTAACGTACGGGTAAGTTTTTACAACCATAATTGTGAAAAACGTTAAGTCGGTTTTTAATTAATATCTCCGGCACTCCGGTAATTAAAGTTCTGCAAAAACTAGGCTAAACTAAGCACACTTTCTTTCAAGTCAGCTTTTGAACAAAAAAAAAAAAAAAGAAAGAACTATCAAAATCGATTTATCTGTTTAGGAGCTACGATGCCACAATAGACGCACATATACACATTTTTAAAACTTACTATACCTTCCTTTTTGCGACGGGGGGGGGGGGGGGGGGGGGGGGGGGGGGGTACGAATTGGCGTCGGAAACATTATCTTATAATTTAAATAGGGAATAAAACCTAATTGAAACGGAATTTAATAGTCTTTTATTCAAATATTTAAGAATTTTTAGAATAGAAAAGATCCGTTTAAGATCCGTCAAAAAAGTAACGGATCCGGATCCGGATACAGATCTTTATTTTCCCTCGGATATCCGCGAATACGGATACGGATATCCGGAACATCACTAAAACAAATACGCAGTTGATGTCACTAATGTGTGTCACGACGATATGAAAGTTATCTTCCAAAGGATGTAGCTCATACCTAAACCAAACGGCAAAAATCACTCATGATTTTCTATGAAAATTTGGATTCTTTTGAAATTTGCAAATTCAAAAAATGTGTCTCACTGTTCCCTAGTACGGGGGAACAGTTTGCATTTCATTATCATTTATTTATTTTTTTTCGTTTGCGTGAATTCAGTTTTTCCTAGATTCACTTTTGTAATACCTATTGCAGTGACAAATAATGTATTGAAAGAAATTGATTTGTTTTTTTTTTTACTAACAAAAAATGTAGTTGCATTTTCGGTTCTCACTGTACCCACTCTTCTCCTACAGCACTGGGTTATAACCTCCACTCGACCTTTCAATGTCTTAATAAAGACACCGGAGTCCATCACGGCCTTAGTGGGTTACAGTCTACTTTTCTAGGGCCATCATATCACCGGAAAAAATGTCGGATCACAGCGACAGTTTTTTTTTTTGATTCGTCAACTACATGATACGGCTTTCTAAAACAATTAACATTTTTTATACTAGTAAACTGCAGTGAACCATGTAAAATCGGGCGATTTTGAGAAGACTCTTTTGTAATAACGGTTGCTACACTTTTGCCTGTTGATAACAAATGTCTTGTTGATAACGCTTTACCATCGGTTAGGCTTTCTGGTGACGATAAAAACCCGATCTAGCGATATTTTGCTATCATTCATAGAAAATATAGAGGGTGGACCTTATATTGGTCTACACGACCTTATTTGACGCACCCACATTATGAAATATGTAAACATTATAAGATTTTTGGGACATTAAAACAACTAGAATTTCGGAAGTGTTTTTTTCGTTATCAAATGGCAGTAAAAGAGAAACAAATCGACTTCATCAACAGTGGTAAAATTTCTGTTGTAATAATGTTTTATGTGCTAATTTTTGGTACATTTTAACTGTTTATGCTCCTATTTTCTAACAGACATTTCGCATTACAGTGTAATTAATGAAAAAGCATTTTGAGACAAATGCAGATGCACTTTTCCCCCAAAAATAACATTCAATGCACATTTTTAAGTTTAAAAAAATGTCGTTAAAATAAGAAAGAAAAATCATTTTCTTGAGGTGAAGAAAGTAAAGCTAAACATGATCCGAGTTCTATTGCAATAAAATAAGTGAGCCTAAGGTTCTTTGATGTTTCGTAAAAAAAAAAAAAAAAAAATTGTTAAATTATGTGGCTGATTTTTTTCAATGATGAATTCTTACTCGTCAGTAACACGAGGAAGATGATGAAAGGTTTTGGCAAGATCAATTTTAACTATGATTACAATACAATTATAACATTTTAGCTAGTAGGTCAATTTTTGGAGAAAAGTGTTCGAAAGGCCCATGAGCTAAACTCATTTTTAAAACGTAACACAAATTGTCGACAAACTATTTTTACCTCTAGAGGAGTAATTCAATGTTTAGTTAAAAGAAAAATAATAATTTCAAAGAAAATACAAGGAAATAAGAAACAACAAACGATCCTACGGTGTTATAACTTCACTTGTCCTGACATCGCTTTAGAAAAATGATAACAGAATAATGTTCAATCTTGAAAAATACTATAATACCATGCAGCACCGTAGTTACTTTACTACGTTGTTTAAACAGAGCCAGATCTAGGGGGGAGGGGGGGGGGCAAGCCGGGATTCTTGCCCCGGGCGGCAACTTCAGGGGCGGCAAATTCGAGTGGTGCTTCTGGCAGGGAAAAAAGGCTTATTAAGACTGGAAAATACTCTAATAAATAAATATTGAAAATATGAAACTGGAAAAAAAAAAGAAAGAAAGAAAGTAATGTAAAAGTAAACTAAGAAAACTAAACAGATATGATAAAAAATGTGTAGGTTGGATTTCATGCTTTCTCGTTTAGTTTGCGGACAGTTAAAATTGACTTATAACAGTCCTTTATTTTAAAAAACAGCTGCATATTTTACAAAAGAAGTCGGTTAAACGGGCGGCAAACGGCCAGCGATTCTTTGGAACAGACGTTTTTAGGTGTTACAGAGGGGGATAAGTAAGCACTTTCGGTAGGACTGAACTGGAACACGTGTACTAGCCACTTAAATAGATTCGCGTCCTTAGTAAAATTAAATAAAACTCGACTAAACTTTGAATGCTTCCTCGTTGATCAACTGGCTTTTGGTGTAAGCACTGTGCTACCACCTATGGCGGCATATTTTAGGGGGCGGCAAATTTTACGATGTCAAGGTAAAGTAAATACATATATACTCAAAACCATACAATAGTTTTTCATTCAAATTTTCTGGAGCATCCTTTGCTTTGAAACGGGGAGAGAGGGGGCGGGGCTGAGCCTGTTAATGTTGCAGCATTTACAAGCGAATGAACATATTGCTCTTCGTTATAGGCGCAAAAAGTAGAGAGATAGTTTTGTTCCAAAATTTAAAAAAAAAATGCTAATTTTGTTATGTAATTTTTTTATTCCTATTCTGTAGGAAGTGAAAACTTCAAAAAACGCTATTAAAGATATTTTTGCTGCCATTCATTTTTAAAAGTGTATACAGTATCTAACGCTTTCTTTTTTCTCTTTTGCTTTGGATACGAGGAAATTACAAAATAAAAGTGAAAACTTAGTCATAAAAATGTAATGCAAGAAGAATAAATAAAATAATCTCCCGTATTTATTCTGAAATGAAATCCTCAACAGACATGATAAACGCGCGTGCGGGGGGGGGGGGTCTTTGTGCAGGTTTTTATGAGCTCTCCTATAAGTTAATCAATCATAATCAATAAAATGCTGGATGTATTATAGTTTTTTTTCTGCTTTTGTGTATTGGGTTATAGTTTTGTAGATAGTTATTATGACATCTTGATTAACCAGCTCTTTAAAGAAACCAAGTTAGCTAAATACTTTGCGATAAAAAGACGCCCCCGCGCCCTTCTAGTCGTAACCACGCATAGAAAGTGAAAGTTTTTCCTGCGAAATATTCCCTGGAAAAGGTTGAAATTAGGGCCGGCTTCGATGACTTAGGTTGCGTAAGTTTGAAAAGTGTTGATTTGGAGTGACTAAATTCAAAATAGGTATTTATTTAATGAAACAAAGGGGTTGCACCCACTGCTTGCTTCCCCCCGATAATTTTTTGGCAAATGGAAATGCTTGATGATATGTCCACTAGTATCGGAGTTGAAGTAGTGAGCATAGTAAAATTAGCATAACGGCAAGAAGGCGGCGACAATACTAACATTAAGCATGCCTTGTCTCTCGGCAAGCCTGATTTTACAAACGAATGGTTTATGGTCCTTCAGTTAAAATAATAATAATAATAGGTAAATAAATATGATGACTTCATAGGGGCCGCCGACATATTGTCATTGTGACTTTTTTTAATGAAAATTACTCTCCTGAAAATTATCGCTAAGTGGAGAAACATTCATGAATCGCCGAAGTATGTTTGAAATAGCAAAAAGAAAAACAAGTTAAATATATAGAAAATTAATTTGAATTCTGAAATTTTAAATTCAAAGTTGGTTTTTCGCACTTACGAGCTGCGACAGGACCCTGCTCATTGGAGTTATTGTTTCTAGAAACAGCTCCTGTTCCCCCAAGTCTGCCTCTCCTCTTGGGCGGTTACGTGTGTATAGTTATGTATGTGTAGGCTTGTGCGTAAACCTGTGTGAATGCACGTTGGCATGTATGTGTGTAAGGGCGAGTGTGTGTATGTGTATGACTTTGCGTGTGTGTAGGACATTGCTCAGGACCGGAGGAGCCGTTCCTGCAGAGGACAGTGGGGTTGGAAAAGGAACCGGAACGTCAAGGACGGTCAAGTGACAACAATTAGCAATCGTGATTGCTCAACAAAGATATTCAAAATCTTGTAATGAATATTCAGTAGGGTGTCCAAGAAAAAAATAAAAGAAGGAAATCGATTTTTCCAGTTGCACACCCTCTTATATTTTTTCTTTTATGTCAAAAATATTGTTAAAAAAGTTTCATATAATTTGAACAAAGGTAACCCATGCCTTCTTGAGTCTGAAAGTGTGAGCCAGCACTTGTCTGATATGCCGAATTGAAAAACTTTCTTTATAAACTCGAAATTTCATGTTCATAAAACGTTGCCTCTATAGCCACATATATACCATTTTTTTTTTTAAATCCAAATTGAAAATATTTAGGTATCCCGCACAAGGCCTAGAATTTATAATTTTCTGCAAAAAATTGTTTTTTTTTTTCCTATATTTTTTAAAAAATGACAGATAAATTTTGAGAAATTATCAGGCTGAAAAATATTTAAGCAATAAGCTTGGTAATTTGCGTTAAATAGAAGCTTTGTTCTAATAATTTATATTTATATTTAAGTCTCCCACATAGTGCTCAAAAATATGTTTTTTTTTTTCATGTTTAAGGTAAGTTTTTCATTTTAAATGTGTTATTTTTTTTTTTTTGTATTATTCAATTGCAAAAATTTATTTGAAAATGTGTTCGCTAATAATTTATGAACTTGATATTCTGTTTAAATTTATGTGTATTTTTTTTAAAAGATAAATAGAAAAGGTCAATTTTCTGTGGTAAATGATAAATTTTTGGCTTCCATACCTCAATATATTCAAAATCTGGATGAAAGGTTTTGAGAAACGTGTGAGGCAGTAAGAAACGTTTTATTAACGTGAAATTTCGAGTTTCTAAAAAAAAATAACAATCGGCCTAATACACAAGTGCTGTTTTACACTTTCAGACGCAAGTCGGCACAGGTTGCCGTCGCTCAAATCATATGAAACTTTTTTGCAATTGTTTAGACATAAAACGAAAAATGTGAGAATGAGAGGGTGCGCGTCTTGAAATATCGAATTTAATTTTTTGGGGAGAGCCCTAGTACTCACCCTAGAAGTTCTGAATGTTTGAATGTAAAAATCACAAGTGAATAAAAACTTAATCAAGAGATGCAGGAGACAAATTGAAAATAAAATAAGGTAATGAGGTGTAAAAAAGACCTAAGGTATCGCAGCAAGGAACAACATCCGTTCAAAGTATTACAAGTCCTTTTTCTGGGGCATCAGATGCTTGCACTTCTACCACCAGCCTATAAAAACAGTAGGCTGGAAATTGAAAATTTTACTATGAAAAATCCAAGCAGACAATTGGTTTTGAAAAAGGAAAACTGGGGGAAGGTTTTACCAAAATATGTTTGTCACTAATTAAAATTAAAAAAGCAGATAGGGATGTAGCTGAAAGGAGGGAAGAGTGAAAAACTCCGAACTCTTCTTTTTACGTTCCCAGAGATAGCCTGGAAGTGAGTTTTTGAAACTTAGGTTTCAAAAGAATTCCAGGGAAATATTCTTGAACCCCATCTTTTGCTCTAACATCATTTAAGATGGATTGCACATGAGGATTTAGGACTGCAATTTCGAAAAACTTCCAGGAGAGTGCTCCCATCGTAACCCATGAGAAATGCCTTCCCATTCCTTCATTCAAGATCAAATAAATTTCGTCCTTTCTGCTTCAATTTAAAAAAATTTCTAGGGGTTCCCCCGAATCTGTCCTCTTCCTAATATCACTGAAGATCTGCTAAAATTTCATTGTTAAGGCTTTGATCCCGAAACCCTTACGAGGGAGATCTCCCAAACCCCTTCCCCCTATAGCATTATTGGAGATCACCTACGTTTGCGTTCAGAGGCAGATACAGAAAATTCTTTTGGATGGGGCCCGGAAAATTGAATAGCCCCCCCCCCCGCACACACACACACACACACACACACACACACACACACACACACATTCAATGTTTTATAACACAGTTTTCATGACTTTGTTTAAAATTTTTTTTTTTTATTTTTAAGATTTCTTTAGGTTAATGAATCTACTTCCCAAGTACATGAATATTATGCTGCACTAATACACGTTGAATGTTGAAGGAAAACATCTTTAACTTTTCAAGCCAATTAAATTCTAAACCCAATATAATGTCACAAGATGCTATACAATGAGCGGGGTTTTAATTAGGAACATTGTGATAATGTTTGTAACACGAGGATAAGGTTATTAAATAAACCCATACCTCATTTGAATTTTTATAAATTAACTAGCAGTACCCGCACCCCGAAATCATTAAATTAGATTTACAGCTGCTTTAAAACGCTATTTAGCGAGTGAAGCGGTTTTTACTGAAATTTAAAATATTTCGCCAAATAAACAAAAAAAGACATCAAATAATATGTTTCAAATGTAAAAATAATTCCGCAACTCAATTGTTTATCGCCAAACTCGCCCAGCAACCACGCTATCATAATCTGTCCATCTGACGAAAAACAAAACAAAAAAAAAAAAAAAGAAATTAATTTGAATTCTTAAATTTTGAATTCAAATTATGTTTTTCGCAATCACCAGTTGCGACAGGACCCTACTCATTGGTTACTACTCTACTCACTTGTTTCTAGACACGGCTCTTGTCCCTCCAAGTCTACCCTCCTGTTGAACAGAGACGTGTGTATTAGTTGTGTATGTGTAGGCTTTTGTGTGTGTGTAGACCTGTGTGTATGTACGTTGGCGTGTGTGTATGTGTGTGAGTGCGTATGTGTATGAGCGTGTGTGTGTCTAGGACATGGACGCCACCGACCAGGAGCGGCTACCGGAGGACGGAGCCGCGCCTGCAGGTGGCGGTGGTGGTTGAAAAAGGCACGGAACATCAAAGACGGTCAAATGAAAATAATAAGCAATCGTGATTGCTCAAAAAAAAAAAAAAAAACATTCCGTGGAACATTCAAAAATCATCGTCAGAAAAAAAGAAGAAAATGTCGTACATTTCACTCGGATAAAAACAAATCAAAAGTTTCTTTTCTTTCAAAAACAAATCGCCAAAGCAATGAATTACATTTGCGGTTGCTTTAAAACAATAATCCTACACTGAACTGCTTAACGCGTCAAGCGACCACGCTACCGGAACCCAACCCTTTTGCGAGTGAAGCGGATGTTTTTTCTTTGGCAATAATAAATGTTTCGCCAAACAAACAAAAGTATAAAATCACTTTAACAGTAGCTTTCAAATCTTTATATATTATGAGCTGCGTTGCCCGGCTTTGCCCGGTCTACCTTGAGAATAAAAACTGTGTCAAGTAACATACATTCAACAATCAGGCTTAAATAAAAGAAAAAAAAAACATCATGCAAAATTACCCTTCCAAACAATGACGACAGATATTAAAATACTTTTAAGAAATTAAAATAGGAAAAATGGATTTTAAAAGCGTAACCACGGAAACACGAAATAAAATAAGTTTAAGAAATTGAACGCAAAATAAGGAAAGAAACAATGGATTCAAAAAGCGTAACCGGGGAAACGCGAAAATAAAATGGTTGACCACATGAATCAAAATGACATTTTTCGAACTTTATTTAAAAACGTTTGTAACTTTTTTTCCTTTGAAGATAGAAGCTAAGTTTTTCAACCACGGGTCGAGAGAGATCTGGAGTAAAAAATGTCACTTTTTCCAATGGTGTCAAAAAGAAAACTGTGGGACAATTCCTTCACTTTTTATTCATAAATTTAATGAAAAAAAGTAGGGCCTAAATTTCAGCTAAACCTAAAAAAGTTCGAGTTAAAATGCAAATTACTCCCTCCGTAATTAAGTTAGAGCATTGATACAAATTGTTAGGAACGCGTAAAATTCTACCCTTTTCAACGATATATAATATTAATATGCTCAAGTAATTTTTCACTTCCATATTCGGGAATTTATGTGAAATTTGGGCCTAAATTGGAATAAAAAAGAACTATTTATCGAATTTTTTCGAACTATAGCCTATGTTACTCAGTAAGAAAGCACCTTTCATATAGTGAAGGAATTTTTCAAATAAGTGCAGTGGTTCCGGAGATTACCTCGAACATATTAACACACAAAAATCAACCCTCTCTCTTTATAATATTAGTATAGATTCATATTTTAACTATAAAATATTATTTGATCATTAAAATCATAACTTCATAACATATAAGTTTTATTGAAGAATTCAGAAACTATTTATGAATGAATTTCAAAGCAGTTGCTGATTTGTTTTTAAAGCCATGATAGAGTTGAGATAAAATATTGATACTACATGCCGTTTCCATTAATAATCATGGTTTTTTCAAGGAACTGCCATATGATTTCTTTCATTTTGCATTTTTGATAAGCTGAAAAAAAAAAAAAAAAAATCTATTATTTCGCAAATGGTTCTTGGATCAAAATGACTCTTTTAGGTGCACCTACACATTTTTTGAAAAAATGTTAATTATTGATTCCATCAAGTAAGAATTAGTGAACGAATCGCGACAACACGTTCCCTTGAATTCGAAAGCAGTGAGTTAAATGCATTCTGCCACTCTATGCCTCTGACTCCAGTATTACTTCTTTAGTAAACAAAAATGCTTTTATTCGAAATATGCTGTGTGTGTGTGTTTTGTGTTCTTTTTAATTAACTACAAAAATATAAAAAATGCAAAAGAGAAATCAATTAAAAAATAATAAATAAAATAGTTAAATTAATTCATCCTTTGGGGGGGGGGGGTCACGGACCCCTTGCCCCCTCCTAAAATCCGCTACTGATTGCGTTAATGGAATTTCAATTTCGAAAATTTGACAAGGGTGGACTCCAAACCCCTCCTCCCATTAAAATTACCAAAGATATTCCAAAACTGCGTTTTCTACAACCAGAAAATTTTTCGGGAGAACACCTCCCTCTTTCTCTTTCCAACATCATAAAAAATGTCTTTAATCTCGTTTTCAGTGCTTCATTACGAAAAATTTCTGCCCTCAAGCCCCTTGAAAACTACTCCTTCTGTCATCTAATACCAGCTTAAATTACGTTTTCGAAGCATTAACTTCAAGAAAATGAAGGTGCACCGACTTTTAACAAAGAAAACCTACAATTGCGTTTTTCAGGTTTAAACTTCAAAATATTTCTAGGGATAGCCATCGAAACTCTTCTTCCTTTAACGTCACTATACATTGTCTAAAACTGCATTTTTTGAACTATAATTTAAAAATTTTTCCAAGGGAGAGTTCCCGAACCCTCCTCCCCCCTCTCCTGTCACAATTGGAGCTACTTTACAATTGCGTACTTAAAGTTCAAATTTCGAAAAATTATCGAGGGATGACCTCTGAATCCCCCCTACCATTACTATAGATCGTGTAAAACTGTTTTTCGAACTAGTCTTGAAAATTTTCCTCGAACCCCCCTTTCCTGGAAGTAATCGAATGAAATGTACTGTTATATTTTGGAACTTCAAATTTGAAAAATTATCAGGAACCTCCTCTCCCCCCTAACATAAAATATAAATCTGAAAATGCCTTTTTTAAACTTCTTACGATTAAGTTCATATTATTGGTACTAAAGTCGAGTAACATGGTACCCTGCTAAACAAGAGAAGCTGAATCTTCTCTCTCTGCATATAGAAACGTGTTGACAAATATGTACCCCAAAGTTTTCTGACCTAGCGACGGCCCTGCTCACCCCTAAAGCCCTGGATCCGTCGAGGGCTTTACTCACCCCTTCAAATGCCACGGAGCATTCCCCAAAAACAACAGTCCACAGAATAAGATAAAATTCCTGTTGAATGGATGGAACTCCCCTAAAAATTTCAACAGTGCTGTGCCATGAACCCCTTGTAGGCACCCCTTCGAATATTAGCATTTCCCTTTCAAAAACTACGAGTACTACTTGCAGTGGCGTACTGGGCCGCCGGGATACCGGGAAAATTCCCGGTGCTCCGGTGTCCTTAGTGCGCCGGTGTCTAAGTCTTTTTTTTTTTAATAGGATTTTGTTCTGGATATTACGGCGCCATTTACCATAAGATTTATTGTGTGAAATGAACAAGTTAGACGACCGTACTACTTCATAGGATTTTTTTTTATAGTACAATAAGTAGCACCGACTTGAACTCAAATGAAACTAATACATCTTTCCATTTAAATTTTTGTCTATTACCGTGGTTACAAGATTTTGTGAACCAAGGCGCCTATTTTGAACATCTAACCTTCCTATAGCGCCCTTCACTATATAACTCAGTGGCAAGGCAAGGGTTTTATTCCGGGAGGGGGGGGGGACTGAGGTCGAATTTTTTTATATCGTCTTGATGCCGGTTCCAATGAAGTAAAAGAAAAGCAAAAACTTTGGTTTCATCAAATTTGCGGGCGGGGAGTGCGGCAGCAGACTGCAGCCACACACACAAAAAACACGTAGCTCCTTCCCTGAACTCGCCACTGATATAACTAATCATAACTAACAGCGAAAAATTAATAAAACAGAAATAACAGCATTTCACAGCCCTTTAGTGTTATTCATGATTCAGGAGCACTACGGAATATTTCAATAGTTTCATAATTCTTTTATAGTGAAGTAATTGCAAATTTCGTGGCGCTGGCGTGGCGCCCCCATGAAGACTTCCCGTTGCTCTGATTCCCCCCTCCTCTTTTTTTGTCGCATAAAAAATATTTTTTTCCCTTTGATGATTTTTCTACTCTCTTATCCTGACACCTGGAAATTCTGAAGTGCATAAGTTTTACGGCAATTCTTTAATCGCTAATTTTTAAAAACGAGTAATAGGGAAGCTTTCGATTTTTCAATTTTATTTTTATATGATAGAGTAACATGTATGAACATCATAGGTGGAAAAAATTTTGCGATACGATAAGTAGTTTTTTTAATTAATTTTTAAAGTTCAAGCGCTTGTGACGTCAAATGGCATAGGAAGTGACGTCATGCGCTCTTCCGATACGGGAGAAGCCGACGTGCTTCGAAGTTGACTTCGAAGACGAAACGTAATGCCAGCTCCACACTCTCCCTGAAAAGCACGAGAGGTTTTTTTTGCCGAGAGATCTGTGACGTCATGGAGAGGGAAGCGTTGAACGAGAGACCCGTTCACACTCTCGGGCGAGGTGTTTGCGCACGCAGAAGCCGGTGATGTCACGAGCATTCGCGCGCGTTTCAACTGTCAATCCGCTTGTTTGTTTACAAAATGGACCACGAAGTAGATGCAGATTTTGCGATGTGCCTGTATTCTTTTTACATACAACTACCTACACATTTACAACACCAAGAAGGCAAAAAAGAAGTAGAGGAAGAAGAGATGGTGGTTGACAAATATGTTTATTCGCTATTTTTATGAAACTGTTTTATAACAACAAATGTGAATTTAAAAATTAAGATTACAACCAAAAATGGCCACAATATTATACAATTTAGTTATAAAAATAAAATATAAAGATCTGTACTCATGATTTTCATAGCATTGAATTACACTGTGCGGCAAAAAAAAAACCCCCTTCGAAATGCTTCTGACATTTTGTGGGCTGATTCTTATGTAAAATGACCCCCTGAATCCGAATATGAATTCCGTTTTCCTCCTATACGTCCCAATTTTATTAAAGTACCCCCCCCCCAAGTTTTTTAAAAATTTCCTTAGTATTAGAGCAAGTATTTTTTTTTTTTTTTTTTTTGGAGGTGAAAGGAGCTTTATATTAACTGCTAATAATAGTTTTGATGGGCAAGAGAAGTTCACAGTTCCAAGATTATGGACACCGATCGCAAAACGGGGGACTTGGGGTGTATACCCCCCCCCCCCCCCAATATTAGAAAAATAACGAAAAACGATCTTTTTATTCATTTTTTTTAAAAAAGATGTTTGTAAAAAAAATTTCGGTGCAGAATGAGAGTTATAAGACTCTCTTCTATGAATGACTCCTATATCCAAAAAAACTTTCGCGATGTAAAAGAAATTTTAAAAAAAAGTGTCTTGTGCATGTGGCGCGTTGCATACGAGTTGAATCGCAGGTTTTCATTCGAAAAGACATTCTTCTGGCTGATTCTAAGGTAAAATGACCTCTTGTTTCCCAATACGACCACTTTCCCCCATCTCGCCCCCCTTTTTAGAACTTCCCATACCCCTCCTCTGATTCAGAGCCATTTTTTTTTTTTATTTGGAAGGGGAAAAGAGCATTATATTAACTGTAAACATTAACCGTAAGAGATGTGCAAAGCTCAAAATCTTGTGCATGTGTGGCAAAAAGGAAAACATGGGGGCACTCCTCCCCCCCCCCCCAAACACACTGCGCACCAAAAAAAACTTTCAAATGATTCTGAGGCTATTCCGCCTGATTCTTCTGCTAATTGACCCCCTGAACCCAAATATGATCTCCGTTTTCCTCCTACACGTACAGATTTTTGTAGAAAATCCCCCCTTTTTGAATTTGGGGGGGGGGCAAGTTTTATTTGTTGCTACATATGCACAAAATGTTGAGCTTTGCACATCTCTAGTCATTCAGGGTAATGTTTACGGTTATTGTAATGCTCTTTTCCCACTCCAAGTTTTAAAAAAATGGCTCTGATTTAAAGAAGGGGTGAGGGAAAATCTAAAAGGGGGGCGAGATGGGGGAAAGGTGGTCGTATCTGGAAACAAGGAGTCATTTTACATAAGAAGCAGCCAGAAGAAATGCGATTCCATGCATCAAACCTTTTGCTTATTTTTATGATCCGTGTGCTTTGCGTTCCAAATTATAGGCTCTGTTTGAAAAATTTCCAAAAATTTTAACTCCAAAGAGTTGTTCCAAACCTAATTATTAGACATGGCGAACTGCGATTTGCTTTCTGAAAACCAAAACAAAGCAAATTCCGCGCGGCGGACAGATGGCGCTGCAGTAGCCTCTCGCGCTCCTTTGACTCGGGAACAATTTACCGACATTTACTGGAGGCAACGCGAGACATTTGCGAGAGACACCAAGAGGCACCGAGTTCCCCATCCACACTCTACCCCTTGTCTTTGTCTTGTGCTCTCGTTGGAGAGTGTGGAGCCGGCATAAAAGGCTTATCACCTCGCATTTAACTCCTACCGTTTCTTGAACATTAAACCTCTCATCCTCTCGGAAATATTCGAATATCATCATTAATGTTACTTGAGGAAGATTATTTAGATAGTGCTTTAACGAATCCGGCCTCCATAGTGTGTTCAAAAGAATTATTGAATTTCTAAAAAATAAAAATATCAGCGCGCTCAAAATGTCCCTTGCGAAAACAAGGGATCTTCGGCGGAAGGCTGCCCATTAGTGCCCTGTGACGTAAGCTCGTGACGTCTCAGAAAAGCGCACTTTTGCGCGTGGATTTTTAAAAATTCATTAAAAATCAATCACGGTGTTTTAAAATTCGGCGATGGTGAATTTTTTAGTTTTGAGGGTCAATTAACAATATCCAATAGCCAAAATATGAACATTTAATAGGTTGCAACTTCTCTATTGTTTGTTTTTGACCGCTTCAATATTTCTACCATAATTATGAGCTCATTTGTTTAAATGTTAAATTTATTTTTATTTAATATTTGTTTAAAGTTTTGAGCAGCTATGAGGGGCTTATATCCTGATTTTTATAATAATGTTGAAAATATTTTCACCTTTTTAAATTTGAGCACACATTTTTTATTTTAACAAAGATTCTTTTGTCTCTCGGGCCGTGGGTCCCTCTGCGGTGTGCCCCGCTCCCCGTACTGCGGCGTCTGCGGTTACGTAGATCCGGGCTGCCCCCTTCCCCCATTTTCTCAGGTCCTTAAGGACATTTTTTATGCTCTGTTGTAGGCGAATAGTTTCTTGAAGGGTCCGTTTTTGCCAGCTTGAATTTTGAAAAGACAGGATATAACAGAAACTTTTTACAATTTACGATGAAAAAGTTATTGATGAACTCTGTGAAGTCAAGAAATGAGACGACTTTTATCATTGTGAAGATATTTATTAAATTATTCCTTTAAACTTTATGATAACCTTTTACTTATTTTTTAGGAAAATGTCCGCTTTTCCTTTTAAAGAAGCATCCTTATGTACATATATTGATAATTCATAATTTCTCTTATCTGATTCCACAATTGCCATTATTGACTTCAGCTCATTTACTTATTTCGTAAAATTCGTTAACAATTATTTATAGATTTTCCGTTATTTTCAGATACCATTATATTACGTTTTTATGTTTATGTTTAGCCATGTTACTTTAGGTTTGGATGTGGTAATAATTTGATTAAAAGAGCAATTTCTTGTACGCTATGATACGGTAATCACATTTTTTAAACATAATTTTAGATCCAAAAGAATGATATTTTCCTTTTATTATAATGAAATATTTAATGTTATAAATTGTGTATCGGTAATCAGTATTATTTTAATTCGTTCAAAAGAAGCAGTAAAATCAATGACATCAGTCATGTAATCAGGTAAAGTAGAAATGTCATAAAAGCTTTACAGGTTCCTTTGGCAAAATTTCTATGCAATTATTAGAGATTTTTTGGTTGGAGGGCAGTGTCTCAGTCAGTGTAACCAGAAGGGGGGCTCACAGCGTCACAGACCTCCCCAGAATGCTGAGTTGAATGTTTTTTAAAACCGTTCTTCATTATTGAATAACACGTATTGGGGAAAACAAAGTGATTTTAATTAAAAAAGAAAAACAATAATACTGTCGGGGGGAAATCTTAATTTATTTTAAAAAAATCTTTGAATGAAAAATATTCAATAGTTACTTTTTATTGGTCAGTTAATTATCCCCCCCCTCCCCCATTCCTTTCCTTTTTTTCTAGTTCGACTGTAAATAAGAAAGTCTTCGAAATGCTACTCTTCCGAAGCTCCCCCCCCCCCCACCGAAAGCATTATGTATCATCTTAAATTTCGTTTCCAAATCTTCAATTCCGCAAAATTTTATGGGGACACCCCCAAATGCCCAGAAAGTTCGAAAATTGCGTTTTTGGAGCTTTAATTTCGAAAACTTACCGGCTCTTGGATTACAAAATATGGTATTACAATAGCGTTTTTAAGACGTCAATTAAGGAGAATATACGGGCAAGGGTCCCCGAACCACCTTCCTCTAATTATATAAAATTAGGTTCTTTAGACTACACTTGGAAAAAAAAAGCGGAATAGCCCCTGAATACAAAATATTCCTTCTGTTTAAAGACCATAATTTCGAACAAAATTTCAGGGAAGAGCTCCAGAACCTCCTTTTCGTAAAATCTTCAAAATTTGTTGACAATTGCGTCTTTGAAACTTCAATTTCGAAAATTTGGAGGGGGGAGGAATAATTGATTTCGATCTATTGAAAAAAAAAAAAAAAGATCGGGGTCACTCCCTGAAGCTCCATTTTTTAACCAAAAGTCAATAAATATGGCGTATAATCGCGTTTTTAAAGTTTCAATTTCTAGAATTTTTAATATGCTCAAAAAAAAAAAAATTGCGCCACTGTTGGAGGGTTGTTCTAAGACTAATCACACCGAAAGCCGATGTAACAGAGGTAACAAAGTATTATCTTTTCTCCTCCGTGGCTCTATCTCTCTGTCGACTGCAGCCATTGATTTGTCGACCCCAAAACAATTTTTACTGTGTGTATCTTAATTTTCAGTTGAAGTATATACCTTAAAAAACTTAGTTGATCCATTTTATTTTCTGATATTTTTGTAGTGACGATTTCCCCCTTATAAGGCTTCAAAATGCATAATTTTACATCGTTTTTTGAAAATTTCCTCCGGGGGAGCTCCGGACCCCCTAAATTTTAAAGCATTACATATCTCACTAAAAGGGAAACCCTGCACTACTCTTCTAATAAAATTCCCTCTCTTAAGGTCAATTTAGAAAAAAAAGATAGCAGGTAAAAACATTATAATCCTAAGAAAGACAACTCCCCCCCCCCCCAAAAAAAAATACCCCGAAACTCCCAAATAAAATTTTAATGCCCCTCTCGTGGGAACACCTATGCAAGAAATTTTGTAGTTAGTAATGAGCAATGACACGCGAAAACATTTTCTCCTCCCTTACTCCCCTCGTTGTATACATCTACAATGGGTAAATAGGTTGAGAAATATCATGCGCTCCTTTGAGGGGTCCAATCCTGCCCTGCTTTTTACTGTCCATTGCTCCTGAAAAAACTGTCTTTGTATCCACCCCTGTACACCTTCTACTTTTTTTAACTTCGCGGCAGCCCAGGGAACACTCCCGACTGTACCACACATTTATAAACGTCTAAAACAGCGTTTCCAAGTTATCAATTAAAAAACTTTGTGGGAGAGCCTCCTCTTGTGTTTTGTGGGAGAGCTTTCCGTCAACGTGAATCCTGTCACAAGTTTATAAGACCTCGTCTAAAGTTTTTAGAAGTTTGAACATCAATTTCGAAACATTGCCGAGGATGAGTACCTGATCTGAATTTCTTCCTTTCTAGTCCAGTCAATGAAGGTAAAAAAATAGGCTTTGTCTCAACTAATTTAGGGAAAGCTGAATTTTTGCAGGATGTTAGCACACCAAGTATACACTAAAAAAACACAAAGTCCCGACCCCCTCCCCTCTTGCTTTCCTCCCCACCCTCTCCGAAACATTACAAGAGCAGTGCTATGATTAAAACATTTCCGTGTCGTAACTAATTAAGAGAAAGCTGAATTTTCGCAGGATGTTAGTGCTTAAAGTATACACTACAAAAACACAAAGTCCCGACCCCCACCCCTCTTGCTTCCTCCCCCACCCCTTCCGAAACATTGCAACAGCAGTACTATGATTATACGCTTTTCGTGTCGCAAAAAATAAGGGGAAAGCTTTTTTTTTGCAGGATGTTAGTACTTAAACTATCGATTAAAGAATCAATGTCCCAACCCCCCCCCCTCTTGCTTCCCCCCCCCCCCAAACATTCCGAAATATTGCAAGAGCAGTACTATAATTATACGCTTACAACTCAAAAATTAATGATGTTACCGGGGAGTTCCTTTTTTTATTTCATTCCTAATAATATTATAAACCAGTGGTGCCTAACCTAAGGCACGGGGGTCACATCCGGCCCGCGAAGCTGATCCTTGTGTCCCGTCGTTTTAAAACGTTACAACTCGAAGAGTGCGATTAATGACAATGTTACAAATTAGGAGTCAAATATTTAGAAATAGGTTTCTGAAAAACAAGTTGCATTCAACAAAATAAGCATCGAGTAATGATAACAACAATTATTAATTTGCAATTTTTTTTCCTTTTCCGTATTTTTCCATTTCATTTAGAAAAGAGTAAAATATTTTGAAATTTTATATGTGCTTTAGCCCGCGAGAACGATTTTACTTGTACATGCGGCTCTCTGGAAGAAAATGTTGAGGACCACTCTTATAAACAAATTATATTACATAACACTTTTTATGCAGATAGCTCAGTTTCACTATTTTAATAACTTAATCATATACAGAAAACTCACTACAAAAAGTAACTTCAACAAATTACAGCTTTTTAATCTATACGTTTTGGGAAGAAATGTTTGGAAAAAATTTGTAGGTAATAATTTAATGACAGTCATTTAGTTGAAATGGAGCGACAATATAATGACGTTCACTTTACGTTTTACTACCATTGTACAATTTTTTGTCAGCAAAGCTTATAGTTCGTTTGTGTCACCAATAGTAGTCTGCAAAATAATGTCAATGTTTGGCTAACTATTTAAGTCTTGCATTAAATAAATAAGGGATACAGTAAAACCTTTCAAGAGTTGACCACCCTTGTAAGTTAACCACCTGTCTAAGTTGACTGCTTTTTTCAGGTACAGAATTAGTCCTATATCATATGAATTAACATTTATAAGTTGACCACCTGTTTAAGTTTGACCACTAAAATAGTGCACCGCAAGTGGTCAACTTTCACAAGTTTCACTGTAGTATACTTCAACTGATTATTTCCTCGCAGCGGATATTATTACTGTTTAATATTACTTTTGGTTACTATTATTAGTCTTTTATAAGGGGTCATCTTCTAATATTTCGTTGGTTTGGTCCGAAAATATTGTTACACTGCATTGCACTACAGTGTCCACACACTGACGTGCAATGGAATCAAGCTTTACAACACATACAGTTTGTAACTCATAAAGTTTTACAATTGCAAGATATTAGTTGGAGAAGTGCACTTAGAGCAGTGGTAATCTCCATGAGCTTAGGAAGCAGTCTGTTGCTTGAAGTAAATTGACAACCCGACTCTTTTGGGGGAAGTTTAAAACCTAGCGAAGTTTGAATCTGGTGGTAAACACAAGACTCTGGTGGTAATAAAAAAAGAAACTCTTCAGTAACATGATTGATTTTTGAGCTGTAAGCGTATAATCATAGTACTGCTCTTGGAATGTTTCGGGAGGATTGGGGGGGAGGGGGGGGGAGGTACATTGATTTTTTTAGTGTAAAGTTTAAATACTAACATCCTGCAAAAAAAAAAAGCTTTCCCCTTATTTTTTGTGACACGAAAAGTGTATAATCATAGTACTGCTCTTGCAATGTTTCGGAAGAGGTGGGGGAGGAAGCAAGAGGGGTGAGGGTCGGGACTTAGTGTTTTTTTTAGTGTATACTTTAAGCACTAACATCCTGCAAAAATTCAGCTTTCTCTTAATTAGTTGCGACACGAAAATGTTATAATCATAGCACTGCTCTTGCAATGTTTCGGAGGGGGTGGGGAGAAAAGCAAGAGGGGTGGGGGTCGGGACTTTGTGTTCTTTTAGTGCATACTTTATGTGCTAACATCCTGCGAAAATTCAGCTTTCTCTTAATTAGTTGCGACACGAAAATGTTATAATCATAGCACTGCTCTTGTAATGTTTCGGAGAGGATGGAGAGGAATGAAAGAGGGGAGGGGGTCGGGTTTTTTTTAGTGTATACTTGGTGTGCTAACATCCAGCAAAAATTCAGCTTTCCCTAAATTAGTTGCGACTCGAAACCTTTATTGACTGGGCTATTCAGGTTATCAAAGATAGCTTAAGTCTGAAATTACGTTTTTGTGATTTCAATTTCAAAATTTTTCGGGGAGAACCCCTCAAACGCAATGTTCACCCTCATTAAAGATCGTCTAAAAATTCCGATTTAAGACCTCAATTTTGAAAAAATTTCCAGGGAAAGTAATCGAAATCCATGTTTTCAACTGATGTCATCAAAGTATGACAGACGAAGGCGTATTTAGGATTTCAATTTTGAATAATTTCCGCGAATGTGCCCCATACTCTATTCCTGCCCATTATTCTTAAAAAAAGTCTCTTTTTTATCTTTAAGGACTTGAATTTGTAAACATTATCGGAGGAGAATTCCCAATCTTCATTCCTGAAATCATCAAAGACGGTCTACATTACGGTTTCAGGACTTTAATTTCAAAAAAAAATCCGGAGAAAAGTTCTGAACAACTCATTTCCCACATCATGAATTTTGTTTCTAGAACCTAGTTTTGAAAATATTCTGGAGGAGAACCTCTGAACTCAGCATTGCTCCAAAATTGCTGAAAAAACGTCTGAATTTTCGTTTTTAAGACTGTAATATGGAAAAAATTCCGGGCGAAATTTTCCGAAACCCAACCCTTCTAACTTCGCCTAAGATAGCTTACTGTATTGCATATTTGAGACATATTTCGAAAAATTTCTAAGAAGAGTCTCAAACCTCATTCCTCCCCCGTTTACTCACGTTGTCTAAGATTTTCCTACAATCGTATTTTGGACTTCAATTACAAAAAATTTCCAGTTGAGCATACCCTCCCCTCCCCCCCCCCCCAGAACACCCCTCTTTCTAATATCACCGAAGGAAGTTAAAAAAGAAACTTTCTCTCATTTCGACAAACGCGAGGGGGCACAAAAGCTTCAGTTATCCGAGGGCGCTGAAGATTATCTACTCCTCTGATAGGAAATTCGTCAATTTTAATTTATGAGTTGAGCTTGGTGGAGGAGGGATGTGGGGGAGTTACGAAAATAGGGCAAGGCGCCGGTCAAGTGTTTTTCCCGGTACATATTGTCGACCCAATACGCCACTGACTACTTGTATTCCTTATTCAATACACGTTAAAGATTTAGAGGGTGGCCATCCACTTACAGCGGAAGAGCAGTGTAATGGCGGAAACTGGCTGATTAAAAGCAAAGCATTCGTATGTGAATACTAAACTCGTTTTCGGAAAAAAGGGGAGGCGGAGAGGATTTTTATTTGCAATTTGTGTTACACTATAAATCCGTTCTAACAAAAAAAAATGTTCATAACATTTTTAGTATAAAATGAATTTTTAATCTAACTATATCACAATTTACAGTTCATTAAAATTACGAAAATGCAACTTGATAGAAAAATTTTAAGCAAGATGGATGTGCGTGTTAAGAGGGGGGGGGGCGGCATTCTGAAGCTTTGCCCCACCTCGGAAAATTCCTAGATCCGGCACTGCGGTTAGAATTTGTTTTCTCAAGGTGGCCACCTTAGGAACTTGCATGTGATCAAAATTGCTCAACATAAAATTATTGATCCGTTAAATTGGATATAAAAGGTGGTGATAGTTTTGGATAAAACATATTTAAAATTTTATGTGTGAGTTAATGATAGCTCAAAGAAACAATCTCCCATTTGGGAGATACTTGACGACGTCGTGAAGTTACGTTGGAGCGATTCATCATCTATGCAATTCCATGACTGCACAGTGAAAAAATCAAAAGCTACCAGTTACAGATGCCCCCCCCCCCCCCCCCCCAGATTTTGAACAAAAGAAACAAACCTGGAACTTAGAGGAACATTGGGAATATTGTAATAATTGAAATAAAAGCTAAAAACACACTTGGTAAAGAAGCCTTTTTTTTTTTAGTGTAAAACATAATTTATATTTATGAATTATGCCTGAAAGAAGTATGTAAGCCAACATTGCTCATATAATCGCATATTGAAAGTTATAAGATAGTGTAGGCGGGATAATTTCATACTTCAGTACGAGAGACAGTGGCTTCCAAAAGTATTCGTACCCTCTGAAATTTTTTAGCAAAATCACGCGAAACTGAATTCGAATATGAAGTTCAATTTTTTTTTTACATCATTCCTATGTCATTCTAAATAAAACACTGTAGTTTTTTCAAAATACTGACGGATCTTCTTTTTGAAATGGGTCAAAAACGAAGAGACGGAGAAATAATACATCTCGAAAGTCATCGTATTCTCAAATATTTTCGATTAAATTCATGATTAAAACTATCATATGACGTTTTTTATTATTTTTGCGTTGTGTTGACTCTTAAAAGTTATTTTGTTTCATTTTTTTTTGTTTATTTATTCATTAATATTGTGCTTATTACTTTAAAATGGCTGGTATTCGTAAAAAAACACAAACACCATTCGAAATTTGAATTTTTCCCTCAAAGTAGCGGTAAATTGGTTTGAAATGTCTCTAAATTAGTTAATTTATTCCATTCTATAGTAACGTGCTTGATAAAATGCTTCACAGAAACGAATCGGACCGAAAACAAGGTAAGAAAAGGTCAACCGGCAAAGTTGACAAAGCGTGATCGGAGATTTACAGTTTAAAAAAATCATGAAAATACACAACCGAGTGCTGTAAAAGTTTCTGCAGAGTTAAATGAAAATTTTTACATTTAATTTTTACCTAAAGTTGTTCTCCAAGTTCTCTGATTAGCTTGATTAAATGGGACTTCTTACCGCAGAAACTTTCTTAACCGTGCAAAAAACAGAAAACTTAACGCTATTCGTCGCAAAATCAATGATAAATAAGCTGAAAACGTTTCGGAATTACGTCTTACTTACAGATAAAAATTAATTCAACATTTTTGGTTAAATTGTTGTATAATTGTAAATAGAAGAAAAAATTAGTAACTTAATCTTAAGAACTTAGTTGGGCCAGTTAATCAGGACTGTGAATGTATTCTTGTGTGAGGGTGCATATCAGCATCAGGACTTGGTAGTTTGGAATTTTTTGATGAAATAATGAATCATGCTGTTCATTTAATGTTTTAAAAACCAATTTTAAACTCTTAGCCAAAAATTTGGTTATCTGAAACAACTTTGTTTTTTATCAAGATAACGATAAGAAGCACACGGTTTTCAACGTTTGCGTCTAGTGCCTCAAGAATTGTCCTAAAGTTCAGAAAATACCCCTTCAATCTGCAGATTTGAACTTAATGTAACATACTTAGAGATGTGTGGAGGCTAGATTACGAAAATACGGTTTTGAAACGAAAATAGAGCTAGAAACAGTAAGAGTCGGAGTGTGGTTGAACACTTACTCAGAAATTACGCAAAAAAAAAAAAAAAAAAAAGGAATGAAATCTATTCCCAGACGTTTAACAGGTGTTTTTGATACTGCATGATATTCTACTAAATAAAATCTTAATAAAAATATATATTATTCAATAATATATAGACATTTTTTAAAGTGTACGAAGACTTTTGTGAGATAAAATTTTCGGCACTTTTTGGTTTTTGATTTTTAAAAAATTAAGTTTTAATATTTTTAAAAAAAAATTCATGTAGTTTTGTTGAAAATTGATCATAGATCTTATAATTAAATACCTGTTTCGAAATATTAATTCTAACCAATGGATAGGATAGGATCCTATTTCATTGAAAGTCGTAAGTGTACGAACACTTTTGGGAGTCACTGTATGTACAGTATTCGATTTCCTTAAACAAACTAGTGTCATACTAGTTTGTATAAATATTTTTTCATTCACAATATAAGACAGAATCCCCGTGCTATATATGATATAATTTATTACTATTGATTCATTTTTAAATGAAAGATATCACTGTAAATGTTATGAGCACTCATTTAAAATGAATGACTGGTGTTTGGTTTTGATGAGTAAAATTTTGAAGTTCAATTACTCTATAGCCATAAACCACCTTTAATTTCAAAGAGCAAATACGTTTTCGTTAATTCAAGGCGAATATGTCTGCAGTATGAAGGGACATTCCTGAATTCTACCTTTTAAAGGCAAACTTCAAATATTCGAATCAGAGTTATATTTCAAGTGCGCTGAAAAAAGTTTATAAATTCTCAAAGTAGTAGGTGTGGGACATTTTTTTGGGGTATGAGCAAAATATTAATTATTTTCTTATAGTTTGTTAAAAAGTTCATTGATTTTTACCACAGATAAAATATTTTTTTGTCATAACCCTATATATGCTAACTGAATGTAACTCTTCAAACGTAGCTCAAATAGTTGTTTTCGATTTTACAGGAAGCTGGGCTAAAGCTACAGCAGCACACATACCAGATCTAAAACCACCCGAAATAACAAAGACTTTTCCATCTTCTCATCAGTCTTTGAAAATTGGTTTTGAAGATAATTTAGCTTCAGACTTTCAGTTTATATGGGTAAGTAATTAGTTTAGAAGGTGTGCTTCTTAAATCACGAAGGTATATGTTTCAATGACTTCATATGAGAAATATCTGAAACAAATAAGATTTGTGTGGTCAACTGTTGAAGATAAGAACTTTCGTAACCCCCCAAATTCATCAGCTATGAAATTGTCTGTTATTTTTTAAATTATGGTATAAGACAGCATAATTTAAATTGCTGATTACTTATTCTATTTTCGAATTTTCTGTAGTTATGCATTGTTTTATATAAGTTAGTATTTATCTATATTTTTAGCTACGTGACAACTGCCAATGTGAAAAATGCATACATCCTCAAAACAAGCAAAAGATGCTGGATACAGTGAGCTTAGACATAAATATTAAGCCCATATCGTACTATATAACAGAAACTGGTAGTTTGAAGATAATATGGCCTGACGGAGATGGTGGAGAACACGTTAGTCTCTATGATCCTCAATGGTAAGACATTTTATTAGTCTAACTGTCCAATCAATTTGGTCATTAATAACTTTGTATTTTCAATTTGTGTGGAAGTTATAATTTATGGATTTATATGTATGAGTTATTTTCCCATTTTTAAAAACGTATGAGCCCTTGTGCTATATCGTCGCCTCAGAGCAACAGTAGGATATATCCTACTGTTATACGTGGGATTAGATACTCTTGCTTTGAGGAGACGATATCTTTCAAGAATTTCTTTAATTATTTATCAATAGTTTCATTCAGAAAAAAATACTTTAATCAAACATTATTTTTGAAATTTAAGAGGGTTTTTTTCTTTCAAAGTCCGAACGGTTACGAAAAAAAAAAAAAAAAAAACTCGTGAAAATCCGATGGTTCGACACGAAGATGTGTTAAGGGCTGTTCGCTTACATCCGTCCAGTTCATCCCGTTTTTTGACGTGACGGACTGCCGACGAAAGTAGAGTAGCATTCACATACGGGTCGCCGTATGTCAATCACGTGACTGAATTCACCCGCCAGAGAAAAGAGCGCGCTGCTTGGCGGAAACCAATGAAACGTCATTCTACTTTTGACGGCCGTCAGATATCAAGGTTCTTCTGATCGAAACCGGTCCCGTCCAAGATGGCTTGCTGTCATGGCAACTAGCAAAGAAAACCTGTTTCGGGAGAAAAAAAAAGTGATGCACGGAACGGACGGCCGATATGTGAATAGGCCCTTAGGCAGTCCCTCTAATGTACCCGTCTATCACGTCAGGTCGCAATCATCAATTTTAAACATGCAGTGAGCACATCAACATGCCTCCAACAGCAAAATCTCCTGCGAAGTGTGAATTTCATGCTGTATGCTAAAGTTCAATTTGTTTCATGTTCAGGTGTGCAATGCAGCAGAAATTCGTCAACAAATGAGTACTGTATACAGGAAAACTTTCACAAGTTACTGAACAAGGTCATGTACATTACGCAAGCTGTCTGATCAATACCGTTCAAACTTGGCTCCTTCCGATAACCATCTTTTTGCTCAGATGAAAATCTGACTCGGAAGACAAAAATTTGGCTCAGACGAATAGATAATTGACATTAAGACCAGACGGTGGTCTTCAATGATGAGAGTAGGGAAGGTTGGTGCCACGCAACGATAAATTTCTCAATTAGAGCCCAGACTGCGTAGAAATGTAGTTAGATGTTGGATGATACACCTATAATGCCGTGTGCAGGTAAACGGCAGTATCTGCAGAAATAAGTTTTCGAGATATTTGAAGAAACGCGTTTTGGATTCAATACTAACAATAGGGATATTTTGGAATTAGACGTCTTTTTCGCGCTTTTTTTTTCAGCGGAAACCAAATAAGCGAGCTTGTACAATAAAGATAGCGTACAATAGATGAGAAAAATGCAAAAAAAAAATATGAAAAATTTGCAGTTACTGCCCTTTACGTGCACACGCAAGTATATACTGCCGTATCTGCAGAAATGAGTTTTCGAGATATTTGAAAAAAAAAAAAAAAAAAAAAAATGTGTGCTCGATTCAATACTAACAATAGGGAAACATTGGAATTATACGTTTTTTTCGCACCTTTTTTTCAGCGGAAACCAAATAAGCAAGCTCGCACAATAAAGCTAACTCACAACAAATGACAAAAGTGCAAAAAAAAAAAAAAAAATGTAGTTACTGCCCTTTACCTGCCCACCGCAGTATAGCCAAAAAATTTTCTAATGTTTTTGCTAAAATTCATAGTTTAACAAGACTCGAGCTCTTAAAAAGCCGACATTTTCCCATACTATGAGGAAGTTATTTCACTTTACCTACGATGTAAGATCATTAAATGTTGCTTTTAAACCTTGAGGTTAAAGTTTATTTCATGAAGTTGAGAATTTATTTTGCAAAAATGTTTACAATGATCAATTTATTAAGAGTATATAACTTTTCAAATGCAAGAGCTACATTTAGGTTTTCAAAAAAAATTTATTACATCAGGTTGCACAAGTGCGGGAAAGATTTTGAACTAGACAGTTACGACTCCTTTCATGATGCTTTACCGCGTATGATTACATGGAATGGTGAGAAGATTAAAGAAAGCAAACCTGAAATCAACTACAATGATGTAATGGAAACAGAAGAAGGTCTTAAAACGTGGCTGGAGATGATTTATAAATACGGACTGGCAATTATACGAAGTAAGTTGAAAAATCATTAAATATTTTTCTCAGGTCTCTGCTTCTTTCTAAAAAATATTAGTATCTTAAACTCGAGTTAGTTATGATATTTTGTTTTTGAAATTGCTCATTTCTATTTTTTAATTATTGTTTCAGAACTGATGTTTGTTACATATTGCTTCCTTTCAAAATACCTTTGAAATACAATAATTTAGAATAATGCAATTTAAGACAATATACATTTAGTAGAATTAAGGAAAAAATTTTAACACTCTTTTACATGGTTAGATGAATTGAAACGAATTGTGTCTAAGTAAATCTTCGCAATGTTAATATATATAAATATATATATATATATATATATATATATATATATATATATATATATATATATATATATATATATATATATATATATATATTTATTTATTAATGAAAAGAATTAAAAGAAAATGTAATTTAAAAATTATACATTAATATCCAAGAGTTCTGTAGTAGGGGAAGAGTGGTTAGTAGGGGAAAAAGGACAGTTCTGCGACAGCAGGGGCAATCGGGCAATGTGCAAGTGCAACCCCTGCACCGTCCAGATCCGCCTGCGACCTCCGCCTCCCAATCCCCCTCTGACCTTGGGTTGACTCCCCTCTGATCTCATGGCTGCGCCTCCGTGTAATCTTTGTAGAAGATTACGGAGTATTTTCGCGCATTTGCCGTTTTTCGCGCGTTTTCGAACTTTGTCATTTTTTCTTTGTAACCTTTTACGAGGATATTTTCGCGCATTTATTTTTTCCCCCGCGAATTCGGACTTCGTCACCTTTTTCTCATAATCTTTTACGAGGATATTTTCGCGCGTTTTTAGATATTTTGCCGCGAATTTTATTTATTTTCGGTCATACTGGACATAGTCGTTTTTTCTCACAAACTTTTACGAGGATATTTTCACGCGTTTTGATTTATTTTCAAGCATTTTAGAGTTCGAGGATTATTTTACCGTTTTAGTCTTAGACTATTCTAAAGTCTTTTAATCTTTTATTATTTTCTCACATTTTTATTCTTTCACTATTTTTAATCATTTCAGACTTTGAATATTTTTCACAAGTTAGATTTTTTTTCATGCATTTTTGGACTAGAAATTTTTTTCACATCCATACATTTAGGATTTCGATTATTTTTTTCTCTAGTTAGGTCTTTGACTATTTTAAAGCTCTTTTGTCTATTTTTACCAATTTGTAGATTTAGTTTATTTTTATACCTTTTGATTTTTAATTATGTTTGCATCTTTTATTTATTTACAAGTCTACTCGACTTTATCATTTTTCCAACTTAAACTATTTTTTTCATAATTTTGGAGTTCAATTGTATTTTCATACATATTTACACTTAAATTATTTTTCGAATTTCGATTTTTTTTTTCATACATTTCATACTATATCATTTTTACAACTTTGATTCTTTGCACGAATTTCAAAACTTGCATTCAATTTACTTTTAGTAGTAATTAACACTTATCATTAACAAATTTTCACGAATTTTAAAAATCAACTTAATTAATTTTTTCCAGTAAGCAAATTTCGCACTCAAGTTACATTTCATCACTACATATGCTTTTCAAGAGTTTCATTTAATTTATCACATTTCATTTAATCAACTCTAATAATTATTTTTCGATTAGTATTTAACTTAGTCATTTTATCGCATAGTATTTTACTTTATTTTTTTTTCATACAAGCACTCATGTTAGAATAAAACAAAATTTTCACGAAGTAGATTCACTTTGACTATTTCATTTTCCCAATAATATTTTATTTTACTTTACCATACTTTACTATTTTACTTACTGCGTTTTACTATTTATCATTCATTACAGCTTTTCCAAAATATTACTTTACAACCAACTAATTTCATTAACAGAATTTTCATTACAATTTATAAATTTCAGTTTTATTTAATTAATTTTACCTACGGTAAAATAAAACACATCACATAAAAATGTTAAACATCAATGAAGAACCCAAGAAATGTTAAAATAAGTCGTGTATCAAAACTTCATGTCTAAAATCCTACAAATTTTAAAAATAGACTCACCGAAAAATAACTTCTACTGAAATTAATTTCAAAACTTACAATCAATTTACTCTTAGCATTAATAAACACTTATCATTAAGAAATTTTCATGGATTTTAAAAATCAACTTAATTAATTTTTTCCAGTAAGCAAATTTCGCACTCAAGTTACATTTCATCACTACATATGCTTTTCAAGAGTTTTATTTAATTTATCACATTTTATTTAATCAACTCTAATAATTATTTTTTGATTAGTATTTAACTTAGTCATTTTATCGCATAGTGTTTTACTTTATTTTTTTTTCATACAAGCACTCTTGTTAGAATAAAAGAAAATTTTCACGAAGTAGATTCACTTTGACTATTTCATTTTCCCAATAATATTTTATTTTACTTTACCATACTTTACTATTTTACTTACTGCGTTTTATTATTTATCATTCATTACAGCTTTTCCAAAATATTACTTTACAACATTACAAACAACTAATTTCATTAACAGAATTTTCATTACAATTTATAAATTTCAGTTTTATTTAATTATTTTTACCTACGGTAAAATAAAACACATCACATAAAAATGTTAAACATCAATGAAGAACCCAAGAAATAACAAAAATTATAAGTCGAGTATCAAAACTTCATGTCTACAATCCTACAAATTTTAAAAATAGACTCACTGAAAAATAACTTCTACTGAAATTAATTTCAAAACTTACAATCAATTTACTCTTAGTAGTAATTAACACTTATCATTAACAAATTTTCACGAATTTTAAAAATCATCTTAAATAATTTTTTCATGTAAGCAAATTTCGCGCTCAAGTTACGTTTTATCACTGCATATGCTTTTCAAGAGTTTTATTGAATTTACCACATTTTATTTAATTATTTTTTGATTAGTATTTAACTTAGTCATTTTATCGCTTAGTATTTAACTTAATCATTTTCTCGCTTGTTTTTACTTTATCGTTTCCCCCCCCCCCCCGATATTTTTAAACTTAGAAATTTTTCACAATTAGTCACAGGAATCGAACCCTCAAATTTTTCGAAACATTATCAGGTCTACAATTTTCATCCAACTAATTTAATTTAAAAACTTGCAATCAGTTTACTCGTAGTAGTAACTAACACTTATCATTAACAAATTTTCACGGATTTAAAAAAAAAAATCAACTTAATTAATTTTTTTCCAGTAAGCAAATTTCGCACTCAAGTTACATTTCATCACTACATATGCTTTTCAAGAGTTTCATTTAATTTATCACATTTTATTTAATCAACTCGAATAATTATTTTTTGATTAGTATTTAACTTAATCATTTTATCGCATAGTATTTTACTTTATTATTTTTTTTTTCATACAAGCACTCTTGTTAGAATAAAACAAAATTTTCAAGAAGTAGATTCACTTAGTCTATTTAGTTTTACCGAAAATATATTACTCTAACAATTAATTTCTTTAACAATTAATTTCTTTAACAAAATCGATATCATTTATTTTAGTCTTTATCCTTTTCGAACGATACATTCAAATGGTCAGCGTACGTTAAATTAAGAATCTTAATCTAAAATTTAACAAAATTAAGTTATAACTAAATACTGAGTAAAATTAAGTACAAAAGACTAACCTTATTGGAGTGAAATCCCTCAAGTGCCACCAATTGCGATGTTATTCAAAAACAATGAATGAAATTGTAACAAGTGGATTGTTAACTATAACTCAATCTCACAAATTACAACTACACGCATGTTTTATTTGAAATCGCTGCATACGGCTGGCTGCCCATCATCGATTTGCAGAAATCATGCCGAGATATCATCACATCAGCGCGGCAGTTGAAAAAAACGTACCCTGATCCTACAGAACTTCGCATCGTCCACACACACCGATACAAATTGAGGAAATGACTTTATCAATATTGCTATCTACCCCTTTACCGATAACAGATAACAAACCCCACGTGCGAGTATGATTCACCAGTAGCAAGCACATCTTGTAAGTGATGTCACTGTTTCTGACCAATTAAAATTAGTTCACGTTTCTCAAACGTCACGGCAAATCTCAATCATTGATCGTCAATAGCCTGATGCTAGGTTTTCCAAACAAAATTTGAGATTTTAATTCGCAGTTTCGAATTAATTTCTTTTTCATTTCAAACTAATAAAAAAAAATTTCCAACTTGTATGAATATTTCTTTCAAAACCAGCTTTTTGATTCAAAATAGTATTTTTTCAAACTTGTAATATTTTTCTACTTAGAAAATGAAATCAAATATTTTTTTTCTTCAATCATATAAAATGTTTTTAAAGAAATAATTTCTCATACTTGTAATATTTTTCTAGTAATAAAAATAAAATCAATTTTTTTTTCATAACTTAAAAAAATAAAATAAATTTCCGCAATTGAATCTTCAAGCACAATGATTTAATTAATTTTAAAACTCATGATCACTTTACTCTTAGCATTAATAACCAATAGCACTAATCCATTTACTCTTTACACACTACTAAGTATTAATTAACACACTCGCATTACAAATAATAATAATAATGTTTAAGATACTTACAAATCACTCATTCAAGCTTTCTATTACCCAACTATTTTGTTGTTGAAAATGTTGTTGTTCATCTGTGTGAGGGAACTTGTAATGAAACTTTACCCAATCAATCGAAATAATAAGTGAAACAAAATACAGATATTCTATTGCTTTCTTATAAGAAAACACAAATAGAAATGTATGAAAGGTTAATTTCAAAGTATAAAACATCAACCATATACAACGCATAGCAATAAAGCAAATTTAAGCACTTTAAAGGATAACAGATACATTTTGAAGGATAGAGGTAATTCATTTATAAAACTTATTAATTTACTACTTAGCTAAAGGTGCATATTTTGCCGTCTGAACTTCCACACTAATAATATGATCTAACATCCACCCAGATCCAAGTTGTATAAACGCCTCTAAGGCATTTTCAACCTGACCAATAGCATCATTCAAATGTTCTAAGATAGTGTCCTTAACAAGTTCTATTCGCATAACACTTCTAAAATAAGAAGTAATCAAATCATCATCATCACAATCAGCCGCATGACGACTCAGCACAGCCTTCATTACTATGCACCATTTAATGCTTCGTTTTTCATCTATTTCATCCTCCAGTATTTGAATAATTTGATGTCTTAACTCATTAAAACACATTTTTACGTCGTGTGAATTTTGAGGAGCAGGTGTTACAAACTCCGTATCAAAAACACCGATCGCAGTTTGTCGAATAGGTCTTTCCCTCTTTGGGGTCGGAGTCTTCATTGTAACTCGCTTCACTGCACTATGCATAACACGAGTGTGATGCAAAAGGGTAGATTTTCCAACAAACACTTTTCCGCACTGATCACACTTATAGCTTCGTTCATGTGTCCGGGTATGCCTCTTCAAACAATCCTCTCGTTTAAACTTTCTGTCACATTTCGAACATGCAAAGGTGGTAGTAGAATTATGAATCTTCAAATGACGATTCAAAGCAGATTTCCACATGAATGACTTTCCACATTCTTGACATATGAATGAGGGACCATGCTCCTTAACATGTAGATTCAAACGCTTTCTTTCATCGAATAGCATGTCGCACTTTTCACAACTATAAGACTTCTTTCTATAATGTATCTTTTGATGTCTTCTCAAAGTAGACTCACGCCAAAAGGAAGCATTACATTTCATACAACAAAATGGTTTCATTCCTGAATGAGTCTTAAGATGTTGATTCAAATTTGAATTTGAACTAAATTGCTTCCCACATGAAGCACATACCTGTAAAAGATATAAAGGAAAAATAAATCAAAAATTATCAGAAACTTTTTTTATTTTAGTTAATTCTATCATTGAAAATATCGTTTAAAACACTAACACATACGAAGTTTCATGCTATATACTTTCTCAACAACATTTCAACATCTAAATTTAATCTCAAATGAAATGTAAATAAATACATAAAACGTGAAAACAAAACTCCTGTTTACATCATATTCAATTCTTTTAATAAGACAAGAATCCGAAAGTTGAAATTTTATAAAAGTTCATTTAAAAATACAGCACACAATATCGTTTACCGTTCCGCTACCAAAAATCAGCATGTTCAATTTTTCCACTAAACTGACAAGCTTCTTTAGAATATTAAAGTAAGACGTTTATCAAATAAGCGCAAACCTTCAAGTAAGCACATTCTGTGCAAATATTAATCAATTTTCATGAAATGAATATTTCGTACTCACACTTTTGAAATAGAAAAATTGGTGAAATCTTTACCCAAAATCATTTATTATATTATTTTCATGTTGCTTGGGCCCTCAAATATTTCAACAAAAGAATTATCACATAACAAATTCAAAAATAAATACTTACATGTGATGATAAAACATCTTCACGACTCACACCATCATCAACAATATTTGTGTTTTCCCTATGATTTTCCATTAGAAAAGCTCTAAAGAAATTCAAAACACCAAGTTATAATTTCCAACTGTTCGAAAGAGTTTTTCGATAGAAGTTAACTTCAGCACAGAAAACCTCACGTCACGATCGGAATGGAATCCAAACCACCAAATGATCTTTCGAAGTAACCACCACATCAAATTTATACTTTCGAAGGATGCGTTAAACAAAAAGGTGAAATTATCAACCAATGAGAATGCTAAATGAAATGGATGAGAGAACCAATGAGCTTAATGCATCTGTTTGAATACAATCCTTTCACAACAGTAAAAAATAAAACAAAATTAATAAATTAATAAAGATAAATTCAATCCATATGTGACCATCAAGATCTTTCTCAAAATTTGTCGAAGACTACTCTGAGTGGAGTTGAGCTGTTTTTCTCAAAATTTAAGTTTCAGGATGTGCCATGACTTTTAATTTGAAACCTACATAAAATAGCTTTCCACATCATCCGCTCGAATTTTCCATCACAGCGAATGCCGATGACGTTTTCGCAGCTCGCGCATGACATGGTCAATCACGCGTGATTCGAAATCTACCCTTTTGCACCACACTCGTGTTATGCATAGTGCAGTGAAGCTAGTTACAATGAAGACTCCGACCCCAAAGAGGGAAAGACCTACTCGACAAACTGCGATCGGTGTTTTTGCTACGGAGTTTGTAACACCTGCTCCTCAAAATTCACATGACATAAAAATGTGTTTTAATGAGTTAAGACATCAAATTATTCAAATACTTGAGGATGAAATAGATGAAAAACGAAGCATTAAATGGTGCATAGTAATGAAGGCTGTGCTGAGTCGTCATGCGGTTGATTGTGATGATGATGATTTGATTACTTCTTATTTTAGAAGTGTGATGCGAATAGAACTTGTTAAGGACACTATCTTAGAACATTTGAATGATGCTATTGGTCAGGTTGAAAATGCCTTAGAGGCGTTTATACAACTTGGATCTGGGTGGATGTTAGATCATATTATTAGTGTGGAAGTTCAGACGGCAAAATATGCACCTTTAGCTAAGTAGTAAATTAATAAGTTTTATAAATGAATAGGGAAGTTTTCGATTTTTTAATTTTATTTTTATATGATAGAGTAACATGTATGAACATCATAGGTGAAAAAATTTTTGCGATATGATAAGTAGTTTTTTTTAAATTAATTTTTAAAGTTCAAGCGCCTGTGACGTCAGATGGCATAGGAAGTGACGTCCGATAGGAGAGAAACGCTAGCGAACCGGTTCCCATGTCATGGGAGAAATCGAAGAACGTGCATTCGACTTCGAAGATGAAACGTAAAAGGCTTATCTTCTCGCGTTTCTGGAACATTAAACCTCTCATCCTCTCGGAAATATTCGAATATCACCATTGATATTATTTGAGGAAGATTATTTAGATTGTGCTTTAACGAATCCGGCCTCCACAGTGTGTTCAAAAGGATTATTGAATTTCTAAAAAATAAAAATATCAGCGCGCTCATAATGTCCCTAGCGAAAACAAGGGATCTTCGGCGGAAGGCTGCACATTCGCGCCCTGTGACGTAGGCTCGTGACGTTTCAGAAGAGCGCACTTTTGCGCGTGGATTTTTAAAAATTCATTAAAAATCAACCACGGTGTTTTAAAATTCGGCGATGGTGAATTTTTTAGTTTTGAGGTTCAATTAACAATATGCAATAGCCAAAATATGAACATTTAATAGGTTGCAACTTCCCTATTACCTCTATCCTTCAAAATGTATCTGTTATCCTTTAAAGTGCTTAAATTTGCTTTATTGCTATGCGTTGTATATGGTTGATGTTTTATACTTTGAAATTAACCTTTCATACATTTCTATTTGCGTTTTCTTATAAGAAAGCAGTAGAATATCTGTATTTTGTTTGTTGCTATGTGTGGTATTGTAATAAAGTTTGATTGAGAATGTGATTTTTGTGATATTTCAATCGATTGACACACATTTCATATTAGAGTTTATAGGTCTTTAAGATTTTCAGCAGTATATAACCGAGTATTGATCTGTTCTTGAACCATTACGACCGAGTGTGTAATAGATTTTAGTTTTCTGAATTTAAATTAGTTTGTTAATTGCATAGTTATATTAAGAGCGAAAATTAATATTTTCACTTATAATTTCGATTGATTGGGTAAAGTTTCATTACAAGTTCCCTCACACAGATGAACAACAACATTTTCAACAGCATAATAGTTGGGTAATAGAAAGCTTGAATGAGTGATTTGTAAGTATCTTAAACATTATTATTATTATTTGTAATGCGAGTGTGTTAATTAATACTTAGTAGTGTGTAAAGAGTAAATGGATTAGTGCTATTGGTTATTAATGCTAAGAGTAAAGTGATCATTAGTTTTAAAATTAATTAAATCATTGTGCTTGAAGATTCAGTTGCGGAAATTTATTTTATTTTTTTAAGTTATGAAAAAAAAAATTGATTTTATTTTTATTACTAGAAAAATAGTACAAGTATGAGAAATTATTTCTTTAAAAACATTTTATATGATTGAAGAAAAAAAATATTTGATTTCATTTTCTAAGTAGAAAAATATTACAAGTTTGAAAAAATACTGTTTTGAATCAAAAATCTGGTTTTGAAAGAAATATTCATACAAGTTGGAAATTTTTTTTATATAAGTTTGAAATGAAAAAGATATTAATTCGAAACTACGAATTAAAATCTAAAATTTTGTTTGGAAAACCTAGCATCAGGCTATTGACGATCAATGATTGAGATTTGCCGTGACGTTTGAGAAACATGAACTAATTTTAATTGGTCAGAAACAGTGACATCACTTACAAGATGTGCTTGCTAGGGGTGAATTATACTCGCACGTGGGGTTTGTTATCTGTTATCGGTAAAGGGGTAGATAGCAATATTGATAAAGTCATTTCCTCAATTTGTATCGGTGTGTGTGGACGATGCGAAGTTCTGTAGGATCAGGGTATGTTTTTTTCAACTGCCGCGCTGATGTGATGATATCTCGGCATAATTTCTGCAAATCGATGATGGGCAGCCAGCCGTATGCAGCGATTTCAAATAAAACATGCGTGTAGTTGTAATTTGTGAGATTGAGTTATAATTAACAATCCACTTATTACAATTTCATTCATTGTTTTTGAATAACATCGCAATTGGTGGCACTTGAGGGATTTCACTCGAAAAAGGTTAGTCTTTTGTACTTAATTTTACTCAGTATTTAGTTATAACTTAATTTTGTTAAATTTTAGATTAAGATTCTTAATTTAACGTACAGCTGACCATTTGAATGTATCGTTCGAAAAGGATAAAGACTAAAATAAATGATATCGATTTTGTTAAAGAAATTAATTGTTAGAGTAATATATTTTCGGTAAAATTAAATAGACTAAGTGAATCTACTTCTTGAAAATTTTGTTTTATTCTAACAAGAGTGCTTGTATGAAAAAAAAAATAATAAAGTAAAATACTATGCGATAAAATTATTAAGTTAAATACTAATCAAAAAATAATTATTCGAGTTGATTAAATAAAATGTGATAAATTAAATGAAACTCTTGAAAAGCATATGTAGTGATGAAATGTAACTTGAGTGCGAAATTTGCTTACTGGAAAAAAATTAATTAAGTTGATTTTTTTTTAAATCCGTGAAAATTTGTTAATGATAAGTGTTAGTTACTATTGGGTTGTTCGGAAAGTAATTTCGTTTTTTCCCGTCAGAGGACTTAATTACGTTTTTTCGAAACCAACTTCACACTTAAGCCGCATAACCATTATATGTCTTGAGAGCTGATATTGCAAGGCTTGTGTGTGAAAAAGTTCTATTAATTCTACGCAGTAGTTTTGGTTGGTGCCCTTTTAAATATGGAGAGCAATAAGCAGCATTTTCGTCATATTTTACTTTTTTACTTCAGAAAAGGTAAAAATGCTGTCCAAGCGAGAAAAAAAATTGACGGATGTGTATGGAGAAGGCGTGTTAACAGTACGCCAGTGCCAGAACTGGTTTGCAAAATTTCGATCCGGCAATTTTGATGTCGAAGATGCACCACGGTCTGGAAGGCCGGTCGAAGCTGACCAAGATGCGATAAAGGCATTAGTTGATGCAAATCGGCGAATAACCACACGAGAGATCGGTGAGAGATTAAATTTGTCGAATTCGACTGTTTATGGCCATTTGAAAGGCATGGGCTTAACCTCGAAGCTCGATGTGTGGGTGCCCCATATCCTTACGGAGCCTCACACAAGTTTGGTCACTCGCCAAAAACTTTTACAGCTTGAATGGGACGTACTGCAACATCCACCATATTCTCCAGATCTGGCGCCTTCCGACTACTATTTGTTCCGGTCCCTGCAAAATTTTTTGGATGGCAAAACCTTTACCTCAAATGAAGATGTCAAAAACCACCTGAACCAGTTTCTTGCCAGCAAGGACCAAAACTTTTATGAGAGGGGAATTATGTTACTGCCAGAAAGATGGCAAAAGGTGTTGGACCAGAATGGCCAATATATAATTTAATAAAATATTTATTCATTATACGAAAACTGTCTTTCATGTTCCCCAAAAAAAACGAAATGACTTTCCGAACAACCCAATACTACGAGTAAACTGATTGCAAGTTTTTAAATTAAATTAGTTGGATGAAAATTGTATACCTGATAATGTTTCGAAAAATTTGAGGGTTCGATTCCTGTGACTAATTGTGAAAAATTTCTAAGTTTAAAAATATCGGGGGGGGGGGAAACGATAAAGTAAAAACAAGCGAGAAAATGATTAAGTTAAATACTAAGCGATAAAATGACTAAGTTAAATACTAATCAAAAAATAATTAAATAAAATGTGATAAATTCAATAAAACTCTTGAAAAGCATATGCAGTGATAAAACGTAACTTGAGCGCGAAATTTGCTTACATGAAAAAATTATTTAAGATGATTTTTAAAATTCGTGAAAATTTGTTAATGATAAGTGTTAATTACTACTAAGAGTAAATTGATTGTGAGTTTTGAAATTAATTTCAGTAGAAGTTATTTTTCGGTGAGTCTATTTTTAAAATTTGTAGGATTGTAGACATGAAGTTTTGATACGCGACTTATAATTTCAACATTTCTTGGGTTCTTCATTGATGTTTAACATTTTTATGTGATGTGTTTTATTTTACCGTAGGTAAAAATAATTAAATAAAACTGAAATTTATAAATTGTAATGAAAATTCTGTTAGTGAAATTAGTTGGTTGTAAAGTAATATTTTGGAAAAGCTGTAATGAATGATAAATAGTAAAACGCAGTAAGTAAAATAGTAAAGTATGGTAAAGTAAAATAAAATATTATTGGGAAAATGAAATAGTCAAAGTGAATCTACTTCGTGAAAATTTTGTTTTATTCTAACAAGAGTGCTTGTATGAAAAAAAAATAAAGTAAAACACTATGCGATAAAATGACTAAGTTAAATACTAATCAAAAAATAATAAATGTTTTCAACCATCAAAACATTCATGATATTTTAATATTCGATAGAACGTCAAAGGAACAGTTTCAGTCTAGCTATTTTATAGCCTGTTTTCAAGAGAATATTGTTAAGTAAAACTTGTCGGCTGAACTACCTTTGCCAATATTGAGTATTAAGGGAAAATTTTCATATTATTGGGTTAAATAACAAATATCAAGATGAATATTGAATGCAATTTTAAACATGATCATACTAATACTTGTATGTACATGGAATTTGATACATAAAACTAGACAAGAGAAGGATATTAAAAAAGATATCCATGGAGGATGTATTTGATGAACATGAATCTAATTTTGTACACATGTAAATCTTTTTCTTTTTATCTCAGTTTGTTAGTTTTTGTATTTGTTTAATTTTTTTTAAACCAGACTTTATTATTTCACTAAAACAAGACGAGAGAAAGAGGAAAATACACGATATATTTTCTTAAGATAACGAATTTATGAATACGGACTGCACTAATTATTTTTGTCACTTTGTTATATTATTTTTTATCATCATAAATCAGTTTGAAACAAAGCTGTTCCATTTGATTTACATTTTCCTAACTCTAAACTAGTCTTTCAGGATATTTACTGCAGAAAAGGCATAAGTTCAAAAAAAAAGTAATTAATTTCAGTGACGTAATGAAACGTAATTTAAGGTGAGGTAATGATCCTACTTGTGGCTGGATTAGTCAAAAAAAAAAAAAATCTTAGAATTTAGTTCATTTCTGAATGAAATAATCACTTTTTATTGATTCCTAAAAAGTTGCCTTAGTTGGACTTATGCCCTTTATGAAATAATTGATTCATCTATGAAGAAAGTAGACTCTACTTTTGCATAATATAGTTTAATTTTGAAGATTTCCAGAAACAGTATTTAGATAATATATTTTTGCTCCGTAATAAACGCATCTCAAAAGATACGTCCGTAAAGTAATAGCTAAAGAATGAACAATATAAGCAGAAACTAATTAAAAAGGGAAAAAAAAAACTTTCAAGCTGTTACTGGGTGAGAAGAGTTTTGTATGGCATAAAACTTAACATTGCCTCGTAAGTTTGAAGAGTGGAGGATGAGAAGAACTTATTGACCGCAATCAAAATTCCTATAAAACTTATTAAGTGCTATTTAAATATTTTGTCTTCCAGAATATTATCTTCTTAGACACCAACTTTTGCTTTTTTCAGATGTACCTTGCGAAAAAGGTGAAGTAATCAAAGTGGTTGAAAGAGTTGCTTACGTTAAAAAAACGAAATGGGGCAGCTCTTTCGATGTGTTATGTGAACCCATTCAAAATGATCCCACCCATTTGGCGTTTTCGGGGATGTATTTGGAACACCATACGGACATGAACTACCTAGAAAAATCTCCAGGTATATAAATTTTTGCATATACTTTGCTAGATTCTTAATTTTTCACTAAGCATGGTAAAAAAAAATATTGTATAACTGCTCCTTCGAGTTACTGAAGACTTCATTGGAAAAATATCGGGATTGTGAAAAAAATCACTTAAATCGTAGTATAAGTAACGCTCTTACGTTTTGAAATATAAATTTATGAATGTATACATTTAATGTATGCTGTAAGATTTCGCCTCTCGGAACTAAAAAAAAAGTGACACAACTTAAAAACCAGCAATTTTTAAAAATCGAGAACTAAAGCTCGTGAATTTGTATTGCATGTTGTAACCGATTAATAAGTTTTATTCCTATTATTTTAGCTCCGTTTCATCCGCTAGTGCTTTCAGAACGATATTACATTGTTCTTAAAATTCAAAATTGTGTCAGAGGGCTGAGGGGGGGGGGGAGTTATCATATTTTAGAATTAACGAAAATTGGGGGGGGGGGGAATGGTGTTGTGACCCTTCATATAAAAAAATAACTTCGTTCAAAAACCTATAACGGCTGAATACTCCAAATTTCCTTTGATATTCATAATTCGCAAATGAGACCAATTCAGCGCAACTATAAATACACAGTCAGCTGGAGTAAATAGAATTTTGGAGTAAATGAAACCAAACTGTTGCAGCATTTGGGGTGATTTTTGGAACTAAACTCCTTGTGAATGAAGAAAGATTAGGCAACATTGGGAAAGGCATTTTGAGAACTCCGCGAGTTTTCGATATATTGGGTACTCGTCATCCTTGTTTTAAGACGACACTGAAAAAAAAAAATTGTTTATCAAAGTTCAGTAACTTGACATTTTTCTCTCAAATGCGAAATAAACCAGTGAAGACAATTTATATATCAACAAGAATGCCACATTGTGACATTATTGTTTAAAACCGTAAGCCCTAGTCAAGAATACCAGAGTAGCATGGATCAAAAAGCAGCCTCATCAGAAGTGACCTTCTTTAATAACAGCGAGGCACTGCACAGAAGTGCATGTTGATTGGTCTTGCTCAGAGCGTTTGTGATACATATCGCTACTTTGCACTGTTTAACCAAGCTAAGTAAATGAATTATTATACCTTGATCTCTAAATTTTAAGGAATGACAACAAAACAAAATAATTCATTTAAGGGGTTCTTCGTAACGTATAGAAGAACGTTACCAAGAAAAATTGAATGAAAAATGCTGGGAATTTACTGTTGATTTCTAAATCAAAAGGATTTATCTATTCGCAAGAGGAAAAGTTCGTTTTTCCTCATTTTCTTTTATAAAATTTGGCTTATTTTTCTACACTATGATAAAACTTGTGCTATCTCTCCTCACAATGTACGCATAAGTGTATATTATTACTATACCTGCATCGATATTCAAAATAAAAGTAAATAAATATGTTTAGATTTGATTTAAATATTTCAGTTTTTAGACATTTATGGAAATTAAATTTGTCATAACTTTAAAATGGTACATGTTACAAGAACTTTGTTTATATATTTATGTTTAGCAGGCCCAACTTGACATCAATCAGCTATTTAATTCAATGTTGGAGAAAAAAAGTAAAATTTTGTCACAGAGTGTTATTATTGTTAACAATTTAACTGTGTAGTTATTATTAGGAAAAATCTCTCCCATTTATGTGAGCAATCTCTCCGACCGTATAAGGACCGATTGCGCAAAAACGCTTACTAGGTTTTGTCAGAATTGTTCCATTACCTTAAGCGTAACAGAAAAATAGCAATGAAAATTCATAACCAACAAAAGGTGTTACAATTATACATGAGTAGTTTAGCAGAAGATTGAGAATTAGAGTATTTTTTATTATTTTGTTAAATTGTGCGCAAATTCTCCTAGCTCAACCTTAGATGGAAAGTGACTTATGGAGTTCGGATTATCATCAACATTGTTTTCAGACAACAAAATCTTAAATCCTATCTCTTAAAACATGTTTATAAGAAACGAGACTCTATACGCGAATTTAAACTTAATATTGATTCCGATATAGATTTTTAAATAAAAATGCATCTTCGTACAAAAACATAAAATGAAGCAGCGAGAAGCAAAGGGATGTAAGTCAATCATTTTAAGTTTGGAGTAAAATGTATTTAAAGTTCAGATCCTAAATAGGTTTTCATTGATTTTTTCTTCTAAATCATGCGGTGTAGCAGCATCCACCAGGACTTCAGGTACTATCTCTTGCCCCAAGCCCCATTACAGAAGAGAGGTTCCCCTATAATTTGAACTGGTTATTTTTAAACGTGGCACTTAAATTCCTACACTGTAAAAAAATTCCGAAACGTTATTGGTTATTTCCGTGGGACGTTTCGGGATTTCAGAGGTTTTCACCTATATCCCCGTAAAATCAAGTATCTTCGCAAAAAGGTTTTCTGAGTTGCTGAAAGATGCATGAATGCAGACTTTGCACTGGTATGAAAAAATATTTTTCGCTACCAGTTTAAAGATTTACTGAGCGTGTTTATTAAATGTATCAGATATAATTTGATTATGCGGCCTGCCTGGATTGACTAAGCTCTCAATGGGAGCAAATCACTGGATAACTGCAGCTTTGCGAGGCATGAATATGCTTGGTTCTTGCTTGAAATTTTCGAGTAACTGTGGCTATGGTTGCTCCAATGCTTGTGGAGCTTCCCTGGTAAATCAGGAAGTCTTCTAATCAAATTCATTAAACCTGTTTAATTATTCTAAAAGGTTCACGACTGGCTTTAACAGGGGAGGTTGAACAATATTTCAGAAAGGTTACTGACTTTTATCGGAAAACGTTCCTGGTTTTTGGAAGATATGTTACTGGTTGTAATTGGGCACATAGCTGCCTATTATTTTCCAGGAACGTTTCTGAATCGTTTTTACAGTGTATGCTTCTCACTGCCTCAAATGATACTTAAAATTGAATGAAATATTTTGAGCACCTAAACATTTTAAGAGTCTTTCTAGCTGAAATACCCTCTAATCTTAACTTTCCGATCTTTGTAAAGTTGGCTGATGTGTATTCACAATGTAAATCGGAATGACTTACACATCTTAAATGATTCTTGAATAGTTTACTTTTGTAAGTTTCATTACGTTACTGTATGTCAGATTGTTTTTTTGTATAGACAAATATTTTAATAAATTTAGGTCTTCAGGCCTTGCATTGCCTCAAAGCAAGTGCATCCGAGGACGAGGATAGCATAGGAGGACAGTCTTTCTTTGTTGATGGGTTCTATATTGCGAAATGGCTTCAGAACGAACATCCTTCATCATTTCACGTTTTATCAACAACACCAGTTGAGTTCAAGATCTATAGTCACAATGTAAGTTAAAAATATGAGTAATACGTGTCAAGGTTTTCGTTTAACCATACATATTTTGAAGAAGATGCTAAATTGTAACGGAAACAGGATAAGAGTATTCAGTTTTAGCAATTCTGTTCAATAAAGGTTTTTAAATTGTTACTTACCATTTTTGCCCTATGTCACGGAGCAGAATCATCCTGGAAAATGAGGTTTGGAACAGAAGTAAAGTGATCCCGGATAGTAGGAAGCAATTTCTGCTCCAAAATGCCAATATACACTTGAGCGTTTACTGTTCCTTGCACAAAATGAAGCCCACCAACTCCTTGATCAGGAATGCATCCCCAAATCATCTGGGATACGGGATGCTTGTCTGTGTGTTGAATGCAGCCGGGATGATTTATTCCTCTCTTTTGCGGCGCGGGTGATGCAATTATTTTTACCACCGCTGTAGGAACGTGTTATTGGAGTGCATTTGAGCTGGAATACGTTAGCAAAATTTCTGCGAAAGTAATCCAATTCAACTCTGCTGCAATTGATAGATAAAAAAGAAATGTTTCTTGTTTTCAAATCTAGCATTTTTTACATGCCAGCAAAGGTTCGTCTCTTTTCCCAATTTTCTAGTCACCAAATTGCTAATTTTGACTTTAGCTGCATGTGATATATATATTTTACAATAATTCCATGAACTAGGACTGTATTTTTAAAAATTCCGCTCGTTCATTTGATTCCTCTTGTACATTGAAGTATTAAATTACCATCTTGTAGAAAGGTAATTTCTATTACCTTTTTAAGGGGTCACAGTACCTTTCAAGCAATTTTTTTTTTTAATTTAAGTTTATTTTATTTTGTGTTGAAACCATAACATGCTTACTTACTTTGTAATCAATATTTTTTTTTAAATATTGCTTACTTTTTTTGAAAATTCAAAACATTTAGGAAAATTTCAATTTTTTAAAATCCTTAAGGCTTTTTTGTTTCTAAACTAATATAAAAATATTTTTTTGCTAAACGATCACAATCATCATCTATAAAAATCTGTGCATTCATTTGCTTTTGTGTTTACTAGAAAATTTTCTGTGATCAATTACGGAAAAAATCGTAATTTTTTTCAAAACAAATTTGGTTTTTAAAGGTATAACATGCTCTAAACATCTGAATAATTTATAAAATGTTTATCCAATGCACAGTTTTGTTAAATATATTATCTTAATTGCAAAAAGTATCATTTTAAAGCTGTATCTTTAATAGAAAAAAATCCTTAGGGGTTCTTATGACACGAAAACACGAAAAAAAAAAAAACGATCATCGAGAAAAATCAAGTTAAAGTTTTCTTTTTGCATAAGAACACATAGCGAGTATGAGCTAAAACCATTCATAACTTTTTAAATATTTGAACTAAAGCAATGAAACTTTTCCCGTGTGTTTGGACTAGTGTTTAATTTCAAAATAAGCAATAAATTTTTTTTTGATCGTTTGGTCATTTTTGAGGTACTGTAACCCCTTAAGGATAACTTGAGCAAATGTGTATGGTAATTAAAATGAAAAGTTTTACTATCATTTTTTCGTTTTACTTTTCAATTATATACATGTTTAAAATGCGAATTATAGAAGGAAAACTTAAATATTTTAACAGTCATTTTCATGACATTTGCATTATATAAAAAAATTTTGAAAAAAAAATAGAACCGACTTCAAAATTGCTCTAAAAAGTGAAAAATAATTTTATTCTTTAAACACCTTCGATAATACTTTTAAACATAATTTTTGAAGTTGGCGCAAAAACGATCGATAAAATCATTCACAGCCATAACTCAACTACAAGTATAAATTTAACCACCAGGTCCAGTTTCTTCACTACCACATGCATTACGCATTGATGACAGCATATTTGGGTAACGATATAAATGTTTCGTTCCTAAGTTTGGATGATTTTTTGATAAAAATATGAACGAAGCATGGTTACAATGGATTTTACTTTTTGTTTTTGCGCCAACTTCAAAAATTATGTTTAAAAGTATTATCGAAGGTGTTTAAAGAATAAAATTATTTTTCACTTTTTAGAGCAATTTTGAAGTCGGTTCTATTTTTTTTTCAAAATTTTTTTATTTCATTCTTTTTAGTGTAAATGTAGATATTTCAGTAAAAGTAAGAAGTTACCTAGTAAGAAGTGCGGCTCTATATCACTGTATTGCTTTAGAAAAGCCTTTATTCAAAATTATCATTACAATTACTATTAATGTTACAGTTATATGGCACCAAACTTTTATAAAAATGAGTTTCATATTGTCGCGTAGATGAAGATAGCGAAGACAATGTGAAAGCCAAATGAAGCGAATACTCGTTAGTCTCAACTCGAGATCTTTATTCAGAACCACGAATGGACGTTACATCTCCTTATATACAACTTGAAAAAGTGCTGGAACTTTCCACACTTGAAAAGATACAGAAATTAATAGAACATTCGAGAAAATACGGGAAACAGTAGAAACGAAATTTTGGTAAAATTCACTTTGTCCTAGTCGGGATTTGAACCCGGGTTGTTCGTGTGGGAGATGAGCATTCTACCACTGAGCCACCATTATCCACGGATGAAAAGAGCGAACTTCGCTACAATATGATTTTAATCATTTAATAGGGAAATTTACTGTTTTTTGCCCATAACTTTTTATCTAAAGAACAAATATGGTCAAACAAAGTAATGGGACCTAAGTTGAGCCATCCTCTATCCATTAAAAAAATAATCATCAAAATCGGTTCACTAGGTGAGACGCTATGAGTGGACAAACAAAAAAAAAACATACATACGGTATGAACTGATAACCGCCTCCTTTTTGAAGTCGGTTAAAAAATTAAGATTATAACACAATAACAACGGTTTCCCGTGGCCCTTCCTCGTCTCCAGAAATGTCTTCAAAATATGAAATTTCTTACAACTTATAATTGAATGCAAGGATTTGATTCTGCTTATAGAAATTGTGCAACAATTTATGGGCTTAAAAAAATATAACAATTAAGATATTTCTCCAAAAAAAAAAAAAATCCTTAGTTTTCTTCTCAAGTTTAGTTGAGGCAGTGAGAAGACAAGTGGCAAAATTAAAAATTTTGAGATAACCAATACAAATGGTAGGAGAACATATGCTCTGTCTTGGGGCAAGAGATAAAAGTAGTGGCCCTAGTAGGTGCTGCTGTATAGCATGATTTAGAAAAAAATTCAGTGAAAGCCTACCTAAGAGATATGCGCGTTTTACTCGAAACTTGAAAATGTTCACTTACGTTCCTTTTCTTCTCACTGCCTCAATTATTTCCTGAACAAAAACGTATTTTGAAGCGAAAACTCAAATTCAAGATCCTTGAATTATTTTTCAGGCAGAATTTCCAAAACCTATCTTCCAAAACCGAAATTTAGAAGTTTTTGATTTGATTTATATTAAAAAAAGTATAATTTGAATTAACAGCAAATCGATCTTTTAGAAATTGATAAAAAATATTTCTTTAGATGGAGTACTGTAATCATCAGTATGTTCTTTGCTGTAATAGAACTGGAGAAATGAGAGAGGTTCATTACAATACAAGAACTATGGCTCCTCTTAAAGGACCAGCTGACTCAGTCCAGCCCTTTTATGAAGCATATAAGTAAGTATATTAGTACTTCATAAAGATGCACACATCCACTCTGCAAAAAAAGAAAAAAAAACTGCGATACTACTAGAAAATCTTTAAGAAGCAGGGACTCCATAAATTTTCTAGTTATGGTACCACGTTACTGTCTTACTTTTAAATTTATTTCGAGATATCACTTGACTTGATTATATTGAGTAGGTTCTATAATTATTGATTTCTTTCCTTACAAATGATTAAATTTCTCAATAACGGAAGAATTCATAGAAATGTTGATTATTCCATTAAAAAAAGATAAATTTCTCCGTGCCTGAAAGGCCTTAAATATTTGCTGCGAAAGATTTAAGGCCTAAATCTTTTGCTATTACAAAATAACCTTACATTTTGAAACTTTACCTGTAAGTGGGTTTTACCTGCTTTTCAATGTTTTAAACTCTAAGTTCATTTGGCTTGGCTAAAAATTGGCTAGATATCACCAAGCTGGCTCTATGTTTAGAATTATTTTTTGGCTCCATGTGTAAAAAGAAATATTCGGCTCCGAATTTCGTGAAAAATCGTCACAAGCCGCCAAACTTGACGTTATTTGCCGATATTTCGAACCTAGTAGATAATTCTAGGATTTACCGGAATATTTCCGTATTTTCCAAAAACTAAAAGTATAAATATACCTACTCTGATGTTAGAGTTAGTTCAGTTGTCAGTCAGCTGTGATTTGCTTAGCTCTATTTCATACGTGCTGTTTGAGCTATGATTTTGTCTCGATGTTTTATTGTGTTTGGCAGTCAATTAATGTTTGCTAAAGAAAAACAATTTATTATATTTTCAATTGGTTTTTCAGTTGAAACTTCTAAAAGTGTTTCTATAAAAATGGTAACATTCCCAGGAGTCTTTGATTTCCCGTTAATTAAATTTTAAGAACAACAGCATGCAAAAGCTAAGTTATGTACAGTATATCTGTAGTCTGTTTCTGACAAGAGGAAACTTAACTCTGAAAGATAATTTATTTCTTCATGAGAGAATAAAGAGTAAACGGAGAAATTGCTACATTTGCAGAGTTGGGTTATCATACCGCAGTATACTATACTTACTAGGAATTCTTACATCGCTCACTGATTCTGATTTGAATTTTGAAAAAAAAACTGTTATTATTTATACTTTTTTTAATCTTTACTTTTATTTATTTATTCATTTTTCAATCTGCTATATATTTTTGAATAGGGGAGACTGGGGTATAGTTGATACAAGGGCTTTAATTTTCGAGTGCGCATGTACCCATAACTGAGAGTCTTATGAAGAAGCAAGGGACTTATGCTGGTTCGACTGACGTACATATAGGATAACCTTTTTTCCTTTGAGAGTTATGTGTAACAAATCTTTTTTCTGCACAAAAGGAAACTTTTAAGGTTTTCTTACAAAGTGATAGAGTGAATAGGGTGATAGAGTGATTGAATCGTATAAAGCAAGATATTACTACGCTCTTTGAATAGGAGACATGATTTTATTTAATAGAAGTTGCTTCTGTTCGAAATTGTTTTTTCATCATTTTCAAATTAACGTTATGGAGTTGTTTGAGTCAAGTTGATTAATCGTGCATTGGTGCATTGGTCAAGTTGATATCGTTCAAAGAATTTTAAGTATTTTTTTCTTTTTTCCAGAAATGCTTAGAAATGGTAAAAAACTCAAAGGAAGGAAATTCCTCTTAAAATACTTGAAAGAGCGTAAGGGAATATTTTGGTGAAGATAGCCATACTTATGTTTATATTGACTGTAAATCAGATTTGCATTTATCTCATAACTCAGATTAAAACTTTAAACATTTTGTGAGAGTTTTCTTTAAAAACAACTCATAAAAGATCCATTTCGTTTTGTATTACTCTAGCGTAACAACATATTCACTTCTGCATCAACTTGATCCACGTTGAATGTAAAATGTGTAAGAACTATACCCGATCTCCCTTTTACAATCCGATCCCGACTTACGCAAGGGATGCGCTCCAAGACCCCTCGCGTAAGTCGAAATTTCGCGTTGTGGAACAACATATGTTTAGAAATTTTTGATAAGCATACCCAATTATTTTAGACTTTTTTAAACACCCCCGAATTGTTTCAAACCATTTCGTAACTATATATTACCATATCTTTTATAAAGAACTGGTTTTTTACTGTATTGTGGAAAAAGAGTTATTATTTAACATAAATTATGATTAGGAAGCCCAAAATCAATGATCAATAGGAGAGAGAGACATGAAATAAAACAGTTCGGTACTTACGTTATGCACATTACAGTATTATAATAGCACTGAACAGTAGATATAGTAAGCTTAATTATAATTTTTAAAATGAAGAAGATGATAGTTTAAACAGTGCGATCAGACTGTTATCAGTCTTCAGACAGCGCATGCACGTCAGAAAACTCGTTAGATTAAGAGGAAGAAGAAGAAAGACTGATGGTTCATCTTCGGCATTTTTAGTATCATCCTGGATGTTTTTCGGTGGATCAGTCACCTTTATCAGAAAGATGATCTTATCTTTGGTTGCCTTAGTTTGTCCTTCTCTAAAACAAGTAAATTGTTGTAAGGAGCTATTGCAGACGCAAGGTGATTAACGAAGGTAACGGAACACATCATATTCTGATCTTGCGTCTCCGGCAGTTTTAGCATTTCTCTTGCGTATACGCTCATTTTGTTGACTTCAAAATTCAGTTCAGGCAGCTCCCCTTCAAGCTCATCCTCTTCGTTTTGTTCTTCACTTACAGATTCAACAAATTCTGCTGAGCTAGGTTATCTGACGGAGTTTGGCCATGGCAGTCGATAAGTTCGCTTATATCCTCTTCCTTCATATCGGAGAAGCCTTCTCTACCGAGGTGCTTCGCCAACGCCTCTGTGTTTTGAACTGCTTCACAGTGAATGTCGTCAGGAGCAAAGCCTTCACAATCCTGCACGATATCCGGTCAACGTTTCTTCCAACTTGCATTGGTTTTCTGTGTTTTCATGGATTCTAATGGTGTGCCTATGTTTTGCAGTGCAGAGCCAATTGTGTACTGCTTCCAGTACTCCTTCAGGTTGAAATTTTCCACAATGCTCATTGCTTGCACAAAGTTTTGGAGACACTCCCTTGTATAAAGGACTTTAAATGCTTTAATAACGCTTGGGAGCCATTCTATCTTATCAACGTTCATATGCAGAATAAAAAGAAAAGTAATGAATCGGAGCGGTTATGTGTACGAGTACACTAATTTAAAGCAAAGTGTTGTTTATACTATTACAGTGTGTGAACCTCCGTTTTCAGTGATGCAAAAGGGAGGAAAGCCCATTCAGGAAACCAATATTTAGTTTCAACGAAACCCATTCTAAAGCTCCGTGACTCCTTTCCAAAAAAAAATCTGGTGAGCAGTTTACGTCAGCAATAAAAAAAAAATCATTTTTCATGAAAAACTCGCGCTATAGCCATTTCGCTTAAGTCGGATCGCGTTGTAGCGGAATCCGACTGTATAGGGAATTTGTTCCCGATTCATTATGTCCATAAAGGGCAAGCTGACACATTTAGAAAAATGTAGAATAATTTAGACCGCTGTAAATGTTTTTGAAAAAGATGCTATTTCTGACATTTTCTTTCAACCGTGACAATGCATTTTAGCAGGCTAATTTTGTGCATTAAAACGTTGTTGATTTACATGAACTTCTCTGAACAAAGGCATTTATTTAATTACGAGTAGTTCATAAAAATATAAAAATGTTTTTTTCCCCCCTGACACACTGGAAAAGAGATGTGAGATGGCTTAAAACATGCTTCCATAGTTTCAAATGTAAATTTGAAGCTTTATTCTGTGCTGTTTATTAAAGCTATATAGTCGGCAAAAAAAGTTTTTGCGATTGACTCCACTCCAGATCTGTTTTTAGGACTTAGACCTTATTTTTATTACTCAATGAATGCAAATATATTGTATTAATTCAAAATTCAATTTAATATATTTTAATGCTTTCTCTTAAGGTTGTTAGGAATGAAAATGCGAGAAAAGGAGTCGGAATTTGCTTTTAACTTAGTCCCTGGTGACTTAGTTGCATTCAACAACCGCAGAATTCTTCACGGACGTACTAGCTTCGATCCTAGGCGAATGTCAAGGTAAAATTATTGTAATGTTTAAAAAAATTGCTCTGTATATTGGTTTGCTATTAATTATAAAAGAAATAGAAACTGAATTTAAAAAAAAGTATATTAACGGTGTTTAAAGTTGAACTACATAATCGATACTTTCAAAATCTCTTTTTAAAAAATGTGAAAATGTGAAGCTTTAAATCTGATTTGAAAAAAAAAATATTTTTAGGGAGAGAATGTCTATACCATGATAATGTACCGCTAAACAGTTAAGATGTCCCGTGAAGAAATATTGCTACCTCATTGACTCTTCATTAGGACTATATGGCCAGTCAAATTTTGGCAATCTGATGGTTAAAAAGCCTTTATAAATTGCTAAAAATTTCAAAGTACTTTTAAATCACGCATTGAAAACTAAGAGCACTGAAAACGAGGCGTGGTATAGAGTTACGTGACCTGTGCAGGGTCATCCTGAAAACTTTGAGAGGGTTGGAAATTTTCTGTTTGTCTTTGCCGTATTAACGTTTGAATTAAAACTTCAAACGTTAACGAATAATGAGGTACGAGCACGCACGCTTACCTACATTTAAAAAGAAAGATATTTGGTCAGGACCTGATTAACACACGTTCCTGCGAGTTTACGGACCTGGGTGTGAACTTATCCAGGCAGCGAGGGAGGGACCCAGGCGTGAATTTTTAAGGCACAAAAATATTTCTTCCCTTTTTTGGAAACTACTACTTTGAAAATGTTCAGGTTTTCTTGTGAGAGTAGCATCAAATTTTACAATTACCTGGGCATCACGTTGGCGCGATCAGCCCCTGCATTCGGCATCATTAAAAAGAAAATTAATATTATTGAATAATATTCTATAGATAATTGAAAACTATTTAAAAATATTAATAGTTTTAATAAAAAAATTAATTTTACTTTGAATGACAGTCGGCCATAATAGGGTTAATAAAAGTATGCAGGATAACAAACTAAATGTTTCATATTTATTTTTATTAACTTTTGACACAGAATAAAGACAAATTGTCAAAACTTAACTTTTGGATAGTTTATAAATCGTTATACATTGTTACAGATTAAAACATATCAAAACTGGATCAGTGTATTTGCATTGCTGCTTGGTTTTTAGAAAGTAAAAGAATTCGTATATAATATGCCTTGCAATAAAATTGATGCGTTTATCATAAAGCAATATTCGAATGTATCTTATTACTGACCACGATAAGGTAAAATATTTTTTTCAAGCCATTTAAAATATGTAAATACGGTAAAAAATAATAAGAAGCAGGAAAGGTTATTTTATCCAATAATTTTACGAATGTACAAATAAATTATTGAAATCCGCTGAATCGAAAACATTTCAATCGTTAATATTTGTGTCTTGCTTCAATATAAAGGATTTCCAAACCACAGGAATTATATATGCAGTAAACGCCCGATTATTTGCAGAATTGGTTGGCACAATTGCCGCGGATAGTAAAAATCGTAGATAAATCACAAAAGGCTAAAATGAGGCACAAACAAAGTAAAAATTGTGGTTCCTCAAAAACACAGCTGTGTATTGATGCATAATACTTTCCTCAAACAGTGAAAACTTGCACAGCACAGTAAAAATGTTACGTATTTTTGCACAACATAACTTAACATCAATAGAGAACAAGTGTATGTACGATGAAGAGAGCACAATAAATAAATAAAACAAAAGCAACTGAGTTAATTTGCAATTTTTCGTCAAAAAAACAGACATTGGTATTTGCTTTTTACTGCAAAAATACATGTTCCTGATTGTTAAATGACTCGCGGATAATCAGCTCTGCGGATAATCAGGAGTTTACTGTGCCGTAAAATGGGGGAACTTTACAGCACTATTTGGACTTATCAACCAAAATGTCTCTTAAGTCACCTAAATAGATTACTAGCGATTTCAAATATAGTATACTTTATTTGTGAGAGTTTGTTTTACACTTTTGCATGTAAACATCTGGTAATCCTTCATTATATAAATATTTATTTAATTGTTAGATTTGGTGCAATTTTACCCTCAGTTCCGCAAACATTGCACAACTATATAAAACTCAGTAAGTATGACAATTATATCTCATTTGGAGCAATGTTATCAAATGCTAGGAAAAAATACACCAGTACTTTCTAAAAAAGTATATTAGTAATAACCATTGCCTCAAGAAAAGAAGAATAAGAAACATATAAACATTTTTTCCAGTTTTATTCTGCAAAACTGTTTTAAACTTTAAATGAAATAGGTAGTAAAACTGTGGTGTATCGAACTAATTGAACTCCGCTATCGTAATCGCAGTGACGTCAGAAGCCACTGACGTCACTGAGGAAAAACATCCTCTCAGGAACAGAAGAGATCGGAACGAACTCCGGAGATGTGCGCATTGGCGACACACTCTGTCTTGTATATAGTATTATGTATATAGTAAATGTAGCAATTAGAATAGTAAAGTCTAGTATTATAATTCCTGAATGATTAATAATCCATTACATGTTCCAGCGAGCATAGGTTCCCTAAAAAGGAACCATAACAGTGGCGACGAGTGTGTGTTACGAATTTCAAAAAGGATAGGGTAATTACCCGAAGACGGCTCAAGGTAGGAAGTTTATATATTTTTGTATTTTGGGTTGAAAAATAATGGAGGCCCTGGTTCAGGAACTCATAAAACAAAATGAAGCCCTTGTTGATAATAAAAATTACAAGCTCTCAAGCTTAAAGTGGATACCCCAAATGAGTCAAAAGTGACAGGGGTCAATTTTGAAAAATATGATGAAATGTCCGAAAATTTTGATTCTTTTATAGAACGTTTCGAGGCATTCTTAGATATCCAAAATGTCCCGAAAGAAAAAAGGGCGAAAACGCTTATATCAAGTTTGTCAGCAAAATTATACAATTTACTGAAGAATCTTTTGTCACCCGACAACCCTGGGGAAAAAGATTTCGAAACGCTCAAGGACATACTAAGAGATCATCTCAATCCGAAGCCATTAATTATTCCTAGCCGTCACATATTTTTAAACCGCAAGCAGAACGAGAATGAGCCGATTAACGCCTACATCGCAGAACTTCGCTCATTAGCAATTCCCTGTATGTATAAACCAGATGTCTTAAATATGATGCTTCGAGATGTTTTTGTTAGCGGATTAAGAGATCGAGCAATACTAGATAGATTATTTGAGGAAAATGACCTTGAATTAAATCAAACCTTACAGATTGCTTTAGCGATGGAAAAATCTCATAAATCCACGGCAGAATTAATTGGAAGGCAATCTGGAATTCATAAATATAATGCTGAAATGAAACAGAGCCAATATCGGAAGAAAAAGTGCTCTGAAGAAAAAAATAATAGAAAATGCTCTCGATGTAATGGAAAAAATCATTCTACAGATGAATGTAGGTTCAAGACTTACAAATGCAAATTATGCGGCAAAATTGGTCATTTAGGAAAAGCATGTTTTTCTGCCAAAGCAAATAAAGTTAATAAACCTGTTAAGCAAAAAGAGGTGGATGTAGAAGCTTTTCCTGAAGATGAAGGTGCTGATTCCGTGCCTATTTACACAATTCAGTCTGAAGAGTGTACACTGCCTGAACAAGAACCAAGGAAACCTATAATGGTAAAAGTTCAAATCGAAGGCCATTGGGTAAACTTTGAAGCCGATACAGGTGGAGCCGTTTCAATAATGTCGCTGAAGAATTTCCGAAAAATTTCAAATAAGAAAATTCAGCCTATAAAATTAATTTTTAAAACCTACAAAGGGGATAGAATTGTTCCAATGGGTTATGTAACGGTAAATGTTACCTATAATGAGGTTACGTACGCATTAAACTTGTATATCGTTAAGGAAAATTTAGATACAATTTTTGGTCGCGAATGGTTGTATAAAATTAAACTAGATTGGAATTCAATAAAAAATTGCAAAGTTGAAACAAATGTTAGTCTTTCTAAATTGTTAGGCGAATACAAAGAGTTATTTAGTGATGACTTGGGAGAAATTAAAAATTACGAGTGCAAATTAGAGCTAAAACCTGACGCTAGTCCGGTATTCTGCAGACCTAGACCCATGCCCTTTGCACTGAAAAATAGGGTTGGCGAGGAAATAGATCGCTTAGAACGCGAAAATATTATCGAAAAGGTACATATTTCGGATTGGGCAACACCGATCGTACCGGTGATTAAATCAAATGGTAAAGTTAGGTTGTGTGCAGATTACTCTGTAACATTAAATAAGAATTTAAAAGTGCAACAACACCCACTTCCTAGAATGGAAGATATTTTTGCATCACTGAGTGATGGCAAGGTGTTTTCCAAGGTTGATTTCTCTCAGGCATATTTGCAAATGAAAATGCACCCTGAAAGTCAAAAATTGTTGACAATAAATACACATAAGGGACTCTATCTGTGTAAAAGATTAATGTATGGGTTAAATGCCGCTCCGGCGATCTGGCAGAAATATATTGAAAGTGTTTTTCAGGATTTAAAGGGAGTTGAAGTATTTTTTGACGATGCTAGAATTGCAGCTCCAGACGATGAAACTCATTTAGTAAGATTAAAAGAATTTTTTGAAAGATGCCGCGCTCATGGATTAAAAATTAACAAAGAAAAAAGTAAATTCTTTCAAAAAGAAATATAATTTTTAGGGTACAAGATAAACTCTCAAGGACTATCCCAAACATCTGAAAAAGTTAAAGCAATTAAAAATGCCGTGGAACCAAAAAATGTTCATGAAGTTAAATCATTTATGGGGCTGGTAAATTTTTATTCGCGCTTTTCAAAAACGTTAGCTACACTGGCTTATCCTTTGCATGAGTTAACGAAGAAAGATGTTCCTTGGAAATGGGATAAGAAATGTAAGGAAGCTTTTCAAAGGGTCAAAGACGAAATTTGTTCGGAAAGAATTTTGGCACATTATGACCCGGAACTTCCACTTTTGTTGGCAACTGATGCGTCACCAGTTGAACTGGGAGCAGTATTGTCACATAAATTTCCAGATGGTTCAGAACGACCGCTTGCTTTTGCATCTAAAACTCTTTCTCCGACCGAACAACGGTATTCTCAAATTGACAAAGAAGCCTTAGCTATAGTATGGGCTGCGAAGAAATTTTTTCTCTATGTGAAAAATACCAAGTTTACTCTAATTACAGATCATAAGCCACTACTGGCAATTCTTGGCCCAAAGAAAGGCTTGCCAGTTTTAGCTGCTACACGTCTATTGCATTATGCGTTGACTCTGCAATCATTTCAATTTGACATTATTTATCGTCAAACTAAGAAACACGGCAATGCAGACTTTCTCTCGCGTTTACCTACGGATTCGGAAAAATTGGCTATACATGATGATATTGATATCTTCCAGTTACATCAAATTGAAACATTGCCGGTGACAGCGAAAGATTTAGCCAAAGAAACTGAAAGGGATGAAGAACTCACTCCGTTATTACAAATCCTGGAAAGTGGAGGTGAACTGAAGGGAAGGGAGATGGAATACAGCCTGCAAGATGGTTGCATAATGTATGGGCAACGTGTATGCATTCCGAAACTGTATAGAGAAATAATTTTAAATGAACTGCATCACGGACACTTAGGTATAATCAAAATGAAAACAATCGCGAAATCATACGTATTCTGGCAGGGAATCGACAAGGACATTGAAAGGGTTGCAAAAAACTGTGTAGATTGTGCAGTTAACAAAACTGATCCTCCTGGAGTAAAAGTACACCATTGGGAGTTCCCTAGCGCTCCAATGGATAGAATTCATGTTGATTTCGCAGGCCCTATATTTGAACATATGTTTTTAATAATAGTTGATGCACACTCAAAATGGCTAGAAGTATACCCCATGAAAACTAGCACTGCTTTCAAAACTGTCGAATGTTTACGTGATTTCTTTGCTCGCTTTGGACTGCCGATCATGTTAGTAAGTGACAATGGTCCACAATTTACGTCACAAGAATTTCAGGCATTTCTGAAAGTTAATGGCATAAAACACAAACCCACAGCACCGTTCAAACCACCAAGTAACGGTCAGGCCGAAAGGTATGTGTTTACTGTAAAGCAATCTTTAAGAACTATGAAAAATTATCCTGGAACTCTTAGACAAAAGCTGAGTACCTTTCTTATGCAATATAGGAAGGCCCCCAACATGACGACATTACAAAGCCCAGCTATGCTCATGATGAAAAGAGAAATTCGTACAAGGATCGACCTGGTTAGACCAGATCTAAAGAGCAGAGTCCAGGAAAGAGTTCGCAAAGGAACTTATGAATTTTCGGATAGAGGATTCAATGTAGGAGATAAGGTTGCAGTTAGAAACTATCGTCAAGGCGATAGAAAATGGCGATTTGGAACTGTAAAAAGCAAAGACGGCCAACTACATTACACAGTAGATGTGAATGGTCAACTCTGGCGACGTCACATCGACCAGATGCGTGACGAGGGATACATTGAAGACGTCGACTGGGTGCGCCGACCATCCTTCCGGAAAAGATGCAGTGACGTACGTCCTGAAAGCGGTCCAGCCGACAACGACAACAGCAATCTCCAGGGAGACCGGTCCATGCCTTCGGAGATGACTGTCCGGCCAGGATCTCCAGCCGCCATACCTATGGCAGTTACCAAGATGCCAGGAGAGCCATCAGCTGCACCTGTTCCACTTAGACGTTCCACCCGCGCGAGAAAAGCACCAGATAGACTGGACTACTAAATATTAAAAAGGGAGGAATGTGGTGTATCGAACTAATTGAACTCCGCTATCGTAATCGCAGTGACGTCAGAAGCCACTGACGTCACTGAGGAAAAACATCCTCTCAGGAACAGAAGAGATCGGAACGAACTCCGGAGATGTGCGCATTGGCGACACACTCTGTCTTGTATATAGTATTATGTATATAGTAAATGTAGCAATTAGGATAGTAAAGTCTAGTATTATAATTCCTGAATGATTAATAATCCATTACATGTTCCAGCGAGCATAGGTTCCCTAAAAAGGAACCATAACAGTGGCGACGAGGCATAACACCATAACAAAAACATTATAACAACTTATCTTACTAGAATCGTTAAAATCATCAATAGAAGATATCTATCGAAAATTATGTCTATTTAGTGAAAAATTGAGTTTAAAATCGCAAAGGGGAACTTTGCTCCTCTTCGGCTGCACCCCATTATTGGAGCAAAGTAATCCTCGTCAGTATTATTGTTCATTGATGAGATAAAAAAAATACTTACAGGAATCCCTCTGTCATGAAAATCGTCATAAGGACAAAAGGTAGTATAAAATAAAGGTACTTAGGTAAAACGCTTGAATGTGTGGACCAACGGTATAAAAGTTTAGGATATCGACCTTATAAGGGAAGCAAAAAACATAAACCTACCACTGATAACGGTCTCGAATCGGTAACTTGTCCACCTATTTACTGTTATCTCCTACCTAGTCAAAAAAAATTCCGCATTGTCAACCACTTCGTCACTGAAGTCCTCGAAAATCAGTAAAAAATTTTTTTTACACTTTTTGGAGCAAAGTTATCCCTACAGGAGCAATGTTCCCCCATTTTACGGTACATGGATGGATTTAATCATAAAGTATCAAATTTTCATTACTTAAAAATCTATTACCGCTAAGTTATATTTTAATCTATTGCGTCATTTCATTACATAATGCAATACAACATAATTTATTTCGTTCATTTCTGTTACCTATTGCAATACTAACTCGGCTTTCTTTTCATTAGACATTTAGAAGGATGCTACGGTGATATTGATGAAGTCATTACAAGATACAGATCATTTGTCAAAGCAGAAAAGTTATAAGTAAGAGTCAACGATGAACAATTGTATTACGAGTTGATAATAGAGGCTAACTTTGTTTTAGAAATTGTAAATATTTTTTAAGATTGCTTTTTGTACTTTTTGGTTTTATAGAATGAATTTTTCTTTTGTATTGTAATAAAATTTTTAGTTAGGTGCTCATACACTGTGTCTTCATAATCATTAATAAACAATTTCACAAAAAAATTACTTTTAAATAAAAAAAACCGCCTTCAAAAAATACCCAGGAACTAAAAAGCGAAAAATAACTGATTACACTTACATTCTATTTCCTACCCAAACATAGAAATGAAATTTATTTTACAATTCCAGTACAAAAATCAACTAAACTAAACACCGAATTATAAAATAAACACTGATTTAAATTACTATACGATGAATTATTTTAAATACTTAACTAATTATATACGATCTCTTAATTTTTAATAACCTTTTGAAGTTGGGGCCTCCTATAAACAACTACATAACGTAACTGACAACCCACCGAATCCTGAATTAAACACTAATTTAACTGTACGCAAAATTAGTCTTTAAAACTAAACCTACTCAGTTACGTTACATAGTAGTTTATAGGAGGCCCCGAGTTCAAAAGGTTATTAAAAATTAAAAGATCGTATATAATTAGTTAGGTATTTAAAATAATTCATCGTATAGTAATTTAAATCAGTGTTTATTTTATAATTCGGTGTTTAGTTTAGTTGATTTTTGTACTGGAATTGTAAAATAAATTTCATTTCTATGTTTGGGTAGGAAATAGAATGTAAGTTATTTTTGCTTTTTAGTTCCTGGGTATTGTTTGAAGGCAATTTTTATTTAAAAGTAATTTATTTTTTGCTTTTTAATGGTGTAAATAACACTGCGAGCGTCTCAGAGACTTCCGACGACTGTGAAGAGAGGCTTTTTCAAATGCGTAACTATATACAAAAAAAAATTGTCTTCATCATTAGTTCAACTTTATCAAAGTTTGTTTTCCGAAAGCAAATGCACGAGTCACTAAAAAAACCCCCCAAATCACTTTAAGTTTAAATTTGTAAAATTATAAATTTTAGAATTGTAATATTGTAAATTGTAATTTATGTTTCGCAAAACGTGTCATGTAACTCGTGATAAAAGTCGCATAATTCCTCACATGGCCCCACTATAGATGAAGATTAAAAATTCCACTAGAATTAATTTTATGTTTGCTTCAGAGAATCCTTAATTCAAAATTTTCATTATCATTACCCCTAATAATATATTTTTTTAGTACTTTCTTTAACTATTGGTAAAGAAAGTATATACCTTTGTTTTATGGCCTTTGTTTATCAATGGGTTTTATATTTAATCGTTTGTGTGGGAATTTGCATGAAATTTATTGTTTTACCCTTAACTTTTCCCTAAAGAACAAATAGAGTAAATGAAAGATTGGGAACCTAAGTTAGGCCACCCCTAAACAAAACCACCACTAAGCAAAAAAAAAAGCATAAAAACCGGTTCACTAAGTGAGACGATATACAAAGTTAATAAAGTACAAATCGATTTAAATGCGAGTATGATATTTGAAGAGTTCCGTCAACTTCATCAAACCTAAACTTGATTAACATTAGACCGCCGAGGAACTATGCTGTTTCAAACAAAAAAAGAATTTCCCTAATTCAAATTCAACTGGCGGCATTGTGAAACAGTAAATCTAGAATATTGGTCTAACTTCAGAAATCATACACAGTTATCTTCTATCTATACATATAATAAAATAAGATGTTTGTGTGTGTGTGTGTGGCGCGCATCCCGGGAAAACGGTAAGGCCTAGAGAGATGAAATTTGGTATACAGGTGTAGTTTTTGCTGAAGTTGTGCACCTCGCGCTTCGATTTTTGATATTTTAATTAGAAAAAAAGTTATTTAATGTTTTATGAGATTTTTAGCACTTTTTAGTACTTTTAACCTCACAGACCCCGAACCAATCGCGCCCAGACAAATATTTTTGGTACTATAGTGTCGGAAATTTAATTTTAAATATGATGAACAAAAAAATTTTGAAGATAGAGCAATTTTTGTATTTTTTATGAATTTTTGAAAAAACCTTTAATTTGCATGTTTTTCTGGGTTTTATTTTTTTCTAATATCATCCTGCGAGAAGTATCAAAGCCTCATTTCTGAAATTTAAGTTGGTAATAGTAAAAACATTTCACCCTCTTCAGAAGAAAAAAGTTCTTAAAAATACGCAATAGTTTTTTTTATATAATTTTTTTAAAGCTGAACACATCATGTCCTTTCACGCATCAGTCGAAAAAAGCGTTCTTCAATCTTTTATGCCTGTGACGTCACTACTTGGGTTTCGATTCGATATTTACGATGGAATCTTAATCGCAAGCAATGTTAATCTTTTTTTTTTTTTTACTATATAGCTTAGTTCTACATTTTCTGACGTGATGACCACGTGTTTTTTCGGCAGCGCTTGCTTTTTTTCTTTCCTTTTTTTTTTGTTTTATTTAGGGATTGCATTTATTTCTTTTTCCATCCCCCCCCCCAAGCTGGACCTTTCGCTGTATCTATATAACATTACATTTCATAGTTGTGCGCATTAATTCAATAAAAACAGCGAGATTTTTTTTATCTTTGTCAAACGCTATTTTTGCACACTACGGGGAATTTGAGCTTTTTTTTTTTTTTTTTTTGCTCTACTTAAATAAAAAAAGCGGTTTTTTGAGTGTTCTTTGTTTTATTAGGAAATAAGTGAGGAGGTCAAAATAAATAGAGATGGACAAGAAAATGTAGAGATAGATTGTAATGGTAGATAGCCGCCGAAGTCGGCAATCTTGGCGTAAAAATGTGAATGGCACAAAAAAAAGATAGAGATGGATTGATTAATACTGCTGCCAAATTTATTTAAACAACCGCCGAAGGCGGCAAACTTAAAGTAAAAAGTTAAATGACAAGTTAGCCAAACAGCCGCCGTAGGTGGCTGCTTGCACATTGGATGTCAATGCCCCCCTCCCTCCCCCACAATCACCATGACTTTGAAAAAACAATGCTTTCACATAAAAGTGGAAGTGCATTTTGTTATTTTTCGACCAAATTTGCATGAAGAGTACGTCGTTTGCGTCTCCCCTCCCCCTCCTTTAAAAATATTCCAAACGACGAAACTGGAGACAGATCTAGAAAACATTTTATTCAAATTATTAATGATATAGATAGATATAGATTGATTGACACCGCCACGAAATTTATTTAAGCAGCCGCCGAAGGCGGCACCCCTGGCGTAAAAAGGCGAATGGCGTAAAAAGGCGGATCAGCTGGTCGCCGCAGGCGGCTAGTACATATAATAAAATAAGATGTTTGTGTGTGTGTGTGTGTGGCGCGCATCCCGGGAAAACGGTAACGCCTAGAAAGATGAAATTTGGTATACAGGTGCAGTTTTTGCTGAAGATGTGCACCTCGGGCTTCGATTTTTGATATTTTGATTAGAAAAAAAGTTATTTAATGTTTTATGTGATTTTTAGCACGTTTTAGTACTTTTTACCTCACAGACCCCAAACCAATTGCACCACACAAATTTTTTTTGTACTGTAGGGTAGGAAATTTAATTTTAAATATGATTAATGAAAAAAATTTGAAGACAGAGCAATTTTTGTATTTTTTACGAATTTTTGAAAAAACCTTTAATTTGCAGTTTTTCCTGGGTTTTATTTTTTTCTAATATCATCCTGCGAGAAGTATCAAAGCCTCATTTCTAAAATTTAAGTTGGTAATAGTAAAAACATTTCGCCCTCTTCAGAAGAAAAAAGTTCTTAAAAATACGCAATAGTTTTTTTTTTACAATTTTTTTAATGCTGAACACATCATGTCTCCTCACGCATCGGTCGAAAAAAAGCTTTCTTCAAGCTCTTATTCTTGTGACGTCACTACTTGGATTTCGATTCGATATTTACGATGGAATCTTAATCGCAAGCAACGTTAATTTTTTTTTTACTATATAGCTCTTTTCTACAATTTATGACGTGATGACCACGTGTTTTTCCAGCAGCGCTTGCTTTTTTTTCTTTCCTTTTTTGTTTTATTTAGGGATTGCATTTATTTCTTTTTCCATCCCCCCCCACAAGCTGGACCTTTTGCTGTATCTATATTACGTTACATTTCATAGTTGTGCGTATTTAATTCAATAAAAACAGCGAGATTTTTTCATCTTTGTCAAACGCTACTTTTTGCACACTACGGGTTTTTTTTTTTTTTTTTTTTTTTTTCAACTTAAATTTAAAAAAAATCGGTTTTTTGAGTGATGTTTGTTTTTATTAGGAAATGGCAGGGAGGTTAAAATAAGTAGAGATGGATAAGAAAATTTAGAGATAGATCGTAAAGGTAGATAGCCGCCGAAGGCGGCAATCTTGGCGTAAAAATGTGAATGGCACAAAAAAAAGGTAGAGATGGATTGATTAATACTGCTGCTTAATTTATTTAAACAGCCGCCGAAGGCGACAAACTTGAAGTAAAAAGGTAAATGACAAGTTAGCCAAACAGCCGCCGTAGGTGGCTGCTTGCACAGAAAGGCGAATGGCGTAAGAAGGTGAACCAGCTGGTCGCCGCAGGCGGCTAGTTCCGGAATAAAAATGCATCGACGTAAACAGCCTATATACCAATGTCTATTTCTTCTCAATGAAATTACGTAGTGGAAACGAACAGAGCAGCAAAGGCGGAGGAAAAAAAAAAACTGCGTGAAAAGAAATCTCTCACTTAGCGTTTGACTCATGAGTTTCACATCGTGTTTTGGTTAACGTATCTTTCTCAGGCGTTATTGCATGAAGCTAATGTAGTTATCTGCTCGTTTTTATTTTTAATCTGACGGAAAACTTGACATTGGAAAGAAGGACTTTTAAATTAGTATTTATCTTGTACGCATAAGGATACTCAAATATCGAATCTTATAATAAGTATTGATAAGTTACGCTCGGTTGAAATTTTATACGTTTATGAAACGCTTTTATTTTCCTATGATTCTAATCTAATGTTACCTAATATTTCTGGTTGTTCCGGCAAATGATTGATAAATACCTTCCCTGTTCATTTTCGGTACGGATTATAGTAAAAATTGTCAACAACATATTAATTACTGAGCAATTCAAGTGTGAATATAAGAAAGTTAGTGCACGAACAGACAAATTAAAGTCATGAACACTTGTAAACTATGTTCGAAAGTTGAAATGTGATCAAATGCCTTCGTATATATAAATCAAAATAAATAAAACACAATTGTATTCAAAAACGCACACAACACGGGGGGGGGGGAATCCCTATAGGAAGCAATAAAGGTGCCATTTTTCTCACCTAGGGTACCATCTTTTCACCTACGGTGCACGTTGGGTGAAGGGAGTCGGTTTTTCACCCTAGCTAAGGGTGCAATTTCGGCTCTCTATCGGGTGTCGCTGGTGAACAAGCGTTTCACCCCTGACAGGTGCCAAACGCAACCTGTAGTTTTAACAGTGTAGAGGCCGCAAACATATTTCATTCCTAGATTTTTAAAAATATCATCGTACAAATCACAGCTATTTGGAGGAAAATGTGTGGGCCGCCGAAGCGTGTTTGAAATAGAAAATAAAAGTTAAAATGTAGTGAGCGAGATTTAAATTATTGAAATGAATAGTCACACCAGCAGTTCTAAGCAGGACTGCGGAGTCGGAAGAAAAATGACCGGCTCCGCAGGGAATTTTAGAGCCTTCGACTGATTCCACACAAACTGGCAGAGTTGCAGATTTTAAGGGAAAATGATCGACTCCGACTGTTGAATTTTTAAACCTTCGACCCCTGACTCCGACTTCTTTACCTCAAAATCGGTCCGACTTCAACTGCTCACCGTTGGTTCTAAGTTTTTGAATGTACTAAACGAAAGTAATGTGTGTGTGTGTGTGTGTGTTTTGTGTAATCCAAAAAAAAAAAACGAAACTTGATAATATGATCTGCACTATGCTAAACTCGGTACAAACGAAGGTGAAAAATCGCGAATCTCGTTTTTCAAATTCAATGGTTTGCCGTAGTATTCAAAAAGGGCTATTACTACTGTACATTCCCCATTATCCGCGGAATTAGTGGCCCAGGTACCGCGGATAACGAAAGTCGCGGATAATGCGAAAAAGGTTTAAAACCAGAGGTAAAGAAGACAGAAATTATCTTTTGCTTGAGAATGATTGTATTGTAAATAAAACGTGAAACGTTTAAAAGAGATGCGGCATTAAAAAATATTTGTATTTCAAGCTCTACAGAACTAGAATAAACTAAAATTTAAATCATGAGTAGGAACTTTCCGTCAACCCCTAAACATTCAACAGCCCTGAAGTCAAAACAGTGACCACAACAAAAAAGACCACCCCCATCAGAGAATTCCCAGAAGACCTGTAGGCGTTTTCCTAACCTTTCTCAATCGGAACAGATGATAAGGATAATGTCGTACGCTCCTTCGGGGATAAACTAGGGGTCTTCAGTAAACACATGTGTTTTACCGAAATCAGCTGAACGCTTTCCCTTGAGGCACGTGTCAAAGAGAAGTTGATGAAAATGCATAACGACTTTCACGTTTTTTGAGAAGGAGCACTTGTGCATTTGTCGTGGGAAAGGGAAAAAAATCTGGGGTGAATTGATTTCAGATCCGTGTTTTTGAAGAACAAAATTTTTCTCCACAAGGATTAAGTTAACTATTTTTTTTTTCTTTTTCCGAGACTTTCGCGGATAATCCGCTCGTGGATAATCGAGAGTTTACTGTACTTCAAACAATAAGATTTACACTTAGTGTTATTTATAAAAATCAAAACATTGAAAATAACTAAAGCGTCTGGTGGACAAAAATATTCTTTCGGCTCTCCTGAAAAGAGCCAATTTTCACATTTGGTAGTTCAGCATAGTGCCGACGATATTACGCCATAAACAAACCTATTACGTATCAAAAAAAATTAACATTAATTGCACAAGTTTCTCTTGTGTAAGGTTTTTCTTTTTTTTAAATTAACTATATACCTAACTTTTTTATTTTTCAAATTTTTTTGAAGCATTCATAATTCGAAAATGCATAACCATTAGTTTCAAACTTTTTATTGAACATTCCAGTTGAAATCTGTCATACTTTCAAATTTTAAGTTTTAATTCACTTTCCAGACTAAGGGGGGGGGGGGGGATGTAGATTCAAAGTCTTGCCTCAAAACTTATCTACATGGACCATTTTTGCAGATCTACGGAGTCGGAGGGAAAATAGCCGACTCAAACTCAGGGCTGGATTTAACTGGGCCCTAAGCTATTTTAAGTATGGGGCCCCTTTTTTAGTTTTAACAACGTTTCTCTCGGTGGTGTAAGAGAGAGAGAGAGGCATTTTTTTTTCTCCTTTACTATGTCTGTCTCTTTCATCTGATACATACAGCAATACTTTAATTTTTGTTGATCGTGTTTTAATGTGTTTTTCCTGATATCCTGTGTTGGATTGACCTTAAGAGGGGAAATGTTATCAAGAAACTGACACATGACTCCCCTTTAAGTGGAGTACAAAATATTCCCAATTGTATGGGGCCCGGGGATTTCTTCCCCGGAGGAAATTTTGAAAAATAGATATAAAATTCTGCATTTTGAAGCCTTATAAGATGTAGTTGGAACTACAAAAATATCAGGACAGAAATAGGCAAACAAAACATTTTTTAAGTTATAAACTCTTTCAAAAATTAAGATAATACACAGTAAAAATTGTTTTTGATTCGAAAAACCAATGACAGCAGTCGACAGAGAGAAACAGCGCGGGAAACGAAAAGACAACTCATTGCTTCTTGCTCACATTGGCTTTCGATACAATTAGTTAACCCCTCCAACTCACCGACAAACAATTCAACTCCTACTCCGTTACCTTAAAATCAATTCGACTCCAACTCTCACTCCGACCCCGCAATCACTGGCAGTGTTACAGGTATTGAGGGAAAATGACTCCGACTCTTGGAATTTTCAACCTACAAATGCCGACTCAGACTCTTTGTCTCCAAAATCTGTCCGACTCTGACTGCGCAACACTGCTTTTTTACGCTATTTTAGTCCTTGGAAAAAAAGCGCATTAAAAAAAGATAGAATATAGCTTGCAAAGAACCCAAACCCGATGTTACCAACCCGACGCCAGATGCCACCAACCCGACGTTTAATAATCCAATGATTGTTTGGTGTGTTGATTCGCCAAGCCCAATGTTTAGTAAATCATTCTCCTTTTCTTCTTCATTCCCAACAAAACTATTATGCAGCCTACAAACAAGATCAATATAAGTTTTTGAGAAAAATGTATTTAAAATGTTAAACATCTATTTGCTTTTATTATATTAGTCCAAAGAATTTTTTTCCTGCGTTCAGCATTTGCCGACACGACATCATTACACTAAATACCTCCAAATAGCTGTGATTTGTACGATGATATTTTTAAAAATCTAGGAATGAAATATGTTCGCGGGGGGCCCCTATGAAACATGATCATGATTATTTATTTGATTAGCCCGGCTGCCCGCCGGCTCCATCCACCACCAGCTAGGCCTAATCGATGTAGACCTTTTATTCCCATAGAAATTAATTAAAAACCGTAAAAATTTGCACCTTTTCTAAATTTTTTAGCGCAAAATTTTTATCCGTTTCCAATTTCTATTTGTTATCAAATAAAATACTTGTAATGGGTTTTAGCAAACTAGGCTCTTCAAAAGATTTTCAATTTTTTCTCTTGATTCTGCTTTTGCGCTAGCAAAACTTAGTAGTTGTAATCGGTTTCCCTTTTCCATGCTTTCCCAAGTTATCCCGGAAAAATAATATAATGAAAGAAAATATAAATAAATTTAATTTTATACCTGTTCTGATTCGCGAGGTTCATCTAAATATAAAGCTAGGCATCGGACTCAAGTTTCTTCTGAATTTTTTAACTTAATATTAGTTACTCTTCTTTTGTTTACTTAAGATGTGAGTTTCTCTGCTCCCCAATAAATATTTTGGGCTAGTGGATAAGCACCGCTATAACCTTGAGCCCTGGAGTTTCCCTCCGTAAAATTTGTGTGTTTATAAGATTTGATTACGGAAGGAGGGGGGGGGGGGAGGAACCGTCAGTATCTTAATCGGTCACTAACCCCATCACCCTAACGTTACCAAACATGACCTACAATTGCGTTTTCGATGCATCAATTTTATATCTTTTTCGGGGGTGCACCTCGACTCTCACTCCCTATAAAATACCATTACAGATCGACGAAAATTTCGTTTATTGGACTTCAATTTCTTAAAATTCTTTGGGGGTGAGCACACAAAACCCTTCTCTCCATGAAATTTCCGAAGATCATCTAAAATTGCGTTTTCAGAGCTACAATTTCGAAAATTTTCCGGGGGAGAACCCCCGGGCCCCCCTAATTTCTACACGCACAACTAAATTCCTGTTGTTAAGTTTCTTTCTCTGCATAAAACTCTGTTGAACACACATTTATAATGATTTTACATCATATTCAGATTTTTCGTCAAATTATGATTCTCAGACAGTTCTAGTTTATTGATCTCGCGATGACCCTGCTCACAAAAGTCTAGTAATGTATATTATTAAAGAATATAAATTAAATCCTGGGAAGGGGTGTTCTGTATTCAATTCCCCCTCAGTTGAACACTAAATATATTTAAAAACTGGAATATTAAACAAAGAACTTTATATTTTAATGCGTAAATAAAGTTATTTATAAGTAAATAAAATATTAAGGTAATTGATTCAACTATTAAAGTAGCAAAATATATTTAATTTACTGCTTTGCTACGCAGTAATAAATACATTAGTAACACCTACAATAAAAAATTAACAGGCGGCGCAGCGTTGCGAAAATTAATCATCTATGTGCCGCGAGAAATAAATATCGTTTAAGAGAGAGCCAAAACCTTAGGTGTAAAAATACACCGATCACAGCAAAACCACGTGACCGTGACGTATGAAATTTAAAGTTTCTTAGATTCCTCCGGGACCAGGATCGGACTGGGTCCTCAAAAAGGAGCATACCCCAAATTTTTCTGAAGGCGCATTCCAATGGGGGGGGGGGGGGTCGCAGAAAGTATATAGACGATCATTTTAGGGGAGCGATCAGTGGCGGATCCAGACGATCCTGTTGAGAGGGGCGGTTGAGTAATTCATTAAGGGGTGGGGGAGACTAATGAAAATAAAATTTTTTAAAAAGTTGTAAAAACTGAAGAATGTTTTTTTTTTCTTCCGAATAATGTGCTTTGTTCAAAGAGTTTGAATGAAAGTCATAAATGTTTCGAGTATCACACACACACAAGAATAAAAAATTGAAAAAAAGTTTCTACTAATATTCTGGATCTATTATCAAAATTAAACCCTTTAACTTTTGATTCGTTTGAAATCTCGTGAAGTTCTTTCAGTTGTTATTCAGGTCCTCAATTGTACTTTTTTCCTTATAAAAGAAAGGTTGCAGCACCAAAATGGCATCTCTTTATACCAGTTTACGTATCGAACATAATGAAATACTAAAATTGCATTTGTAAATAAAATTTGAAGATAGTTTTGTATTTGTTTGTTGATTGAGTTTTGTTTAATTTTCGCGCAAAGGAAGGAGTGTTTGTAGGCTTTCTCCCGAAAATTTTTGTTCGGAACGCATTTTTAGACTATTTGGAGGTTAACAAGTGGAAAGGAGGTTTGGGGGTCCCGTTCCGGATTTTTTTTTTTTTTAATTTAAGGGTATATTTTCGAAAACACAATTATTTGCTATCTTTGTGTTCTTGAAGGAAAAGATGAGATACATGAGTTCTCCTCAGTCGTTTTACGATAGCTTCAAAAACGCAATTTTAGATATCTTTAGTATTGCCAAACACCAGGGGGTTCGGGGGCTTTCCCCCGGAAAAAATTTTGGAATTGAAATCCTAAAAACGCAATTGTAAGCCATCTTTGATGACGTAGCAGAAGACATGGGGTTCAAAACTTTTCAATAGAAACTTTTCGATGTAGGAGTTCCAAAAACGTTGTTTTAGACAATCTTTGAATTATGTTGAAAGATGAGGAAAGAAAGACATGGGGGTTTGAAATACGATGATTAGCCATCTTTGGTAGAGTAAAGGGAAGGGATGGAGTCAGGAGTTAACCCTCAACTTTTCAATATTGAACATTCAAAAATATAATGTTAGTGGGTTGATTTGAGTGGGTGTAGTTGGGGTCCTTCATTCACGTTAGGAGAAGGACTCGAGATCGAGGGCTCTCCCCCGAAATTTTTTCGGAATTGAAGTTCTAAAAACGTAATTGAAAATCCTCATTAACGACATTTTCGAAAAAGTTTTCAATTCCGGTGATGTTTTTCGAAATTGAAGCTCCAAAAATGCAAAAGTTTTGACAGTCTTCGACGACATTGGAGAGAGGGGGTTGAGGAACACTCCCCTGGAAATTTTTTGGAATTCAAGTCATAAAAATACAGTTCTGGACTATTTTTTGGGATGTGTTGGGAGGGGGAGAGAGAGAGAGAGGGAGATTTTGGTGACCTTTTCTCGGAATTTTTTTTAACACAATTTTAGACGATTTTTGTTTATTTGGGAGAGGAGAGATTTTGTGGACTTCCCATTGAAATTGTAAAAACTGGACTGTAGGCCATCTTTGTTAACTTTTAGGGGAAGGCACGTTTCACTAGTTTTTCGAATCGAGTGCTAAAAACGGCAATTCACAAAAAATAATGAATAAGTGCATTCGGAATTTCTAAAGTGTCACCCAGTGGTTTGATTTCGCATCTTCTGAGTGATATTTTTTTCACTAGGCGACATTTATGTCACGTGGTCATTATGTTATAAAATGCACTGCTACATAGCTATATGAAATTCAACTTTTCCACTATGAAATTCATTAAAAATATGTGTAGAAAAACTCATAACTTCGATGATGTTAGAAGATAAAGAGAAAAGGTCTAGTGGCCTCCATCTCCAGAATTTTTTTACATTTTAATCCTAAAACGCTTATGCCATCCATCTTTAATGACGTTAGGGAAAGAATGAGATTCGAAACTTTCTTCCAGAACGTTTTCGAAATCGAAGTTCCGGAATAGGCAGTCTATTTGATTGAAGATTCGAAGGTTTCTCCTTTTTTTTTTAATAAGAGTCTTAAAAACGCTCTTGTCATCTTTGAAAACATTACGGGAAGGGAGGGGATGGGATAAAAGGAACTTTTCCCGGCAATTTTTCGAAATTGAAACTCAAAAGACGGAAAAGTTTAGACGATAACGTCAATGAAAGCGGGCTCGAAGGAAAATTTTCGAAACAAAAAAACATGCCGACATATACACACTTGCTATTGCGAAAAACATAATTTGAATTCAAAATGTCAAAATTGAAATTAATTATTTTTTTTTCAGCGAAGGCGTTTGCATTGCATTTCATCTTAAAAAGTAGGAAGGGCGCACCTGCCCTCGGGCAGGTTGGCAGGCGGGCCAGTCCGAGCCTGTCCGGGACCCCTTATCAGATCCAGACCAAATTACAATGGGACCATCTGGGAAGTAGTGACCGTAATTGTAAAAAAAATACAGTAAATTTAAGTTGCGTTGACCGTAAAATTACGGGGCAGTCGTCCAGTCCCTTAATCTGTGCAGAATACGGTCATTCCCCGTAATTTGCTAGCTGATAAAGATCACGTGTCGTTGTCACGTGTTTCTACGCAAAGAAGCGGGAAGGAGAAAAATCAAGATGGATGCCTTTTGTTGAACGAATGTTGTCTTCACGGAGTAGGAAGAAGGAGAGAAATGTCCTACGGGATTGCTAGTGTAAAAGTGGCAACGTTTGTTCACTATTTCCAGAGGGCGCTGTATGTGCACCGCTCCCGACAATCGCAGCAGATCAATGTAAATGATGCTAAGTTTCTCATTTTTTTTAGAGGCAGCTATTAAAGCAAAAAAAGAAAAAAACTACTGGAAATTGGTTGTAATAAGGGGACAATATAGTGGACGATGTACGGCTTTCGTCCACAGGAAGTTAGCGCAGTATTTTGATGGAAAAATTTATTTTATTTTTCATCACCAACTTGCCGAATTCGTCTGCTATTAATATTGCGCTGTGCGATGTTTTATTTTTTACGAGTTGGAATGTTTCTATTCCTGTAAATAATTGACGAAATGAGAATGTAGTAGAATTAAATACGTAAATCCTTTTTATAATTAGTTGTAAATTTCGTGACATGTTTCGAGAACTAATTAAAGCGAAATAATTTTTTGCTTTCACGACCTTCAACAGATAAAAATAAATGTTAATGTTCTATTCACTTAACTTCAAGCTGATATTAATTATAATAATTTTATTCACGTGTTTACTCACTGCTTAAACAGATTGCCTTTTTTTCGACAACCAAATGGAAAAAAAATCGAGAAACCTTATTCATTCAAAAAAATTATACCTTGGAACGCTTTTTTGAGATAGTTTGTGGTGTTTTGTGTTGAAAATAATCATGTGTATTTTTTAAATGAAAAAGGTTTCCCGATTTTTTTCCGATTTGGTTGTAGAAAAAAATGCAATAATAATAAAAAAATAATGATAACAGTTCTGTTTAAGCAGTGAGTAAACACGTGAACAAAATTATTACAATCAATATCAGCTTGAAGTTAAGTGAATAGAACATTAACATTTATTTTTTTTCTGTTAAAGGTCGTGAAAGCAAAAAATTGTTTCGCTTTAATTAGTTCTCGTAGCATGTCACGAAATTTACAACTAATTAAAAAAAGTATTTACGTAATTAATTCTACTATATTCTCATTTCGTCAATTATTTTCAGGAATAGAAACATTCACACTCGTAAAAAATAAAACATCGCACAGCGCAATATTAATAGCAGACGAATTCGGCAAGTTGGTGATGAAAAATAAAATAAATTTTTCCATCAAAATACTGCGCTAACTTCCTGTAGACGAAAGCCGTACATCGTCCACTATATTGGCCCCTTATTACAACCACTTTCCAGCAGTTTTTTCTTTATTTTGCTTTAATAGCTGCCTCTAAAAAAATGAGAAACTTAGCATCATTTACATTGATCTGCTGCGATTGACGGGAGCGGTGCACATACAGCGCCCTCTGGAAAAAGTGAACAAACGTTGCCACTTCTCCATAGTAAAGATTTATCTCCTTCCCTTTAATCTCCCTCGTTGTCTTCCAACTAGATCTTACAATATCTGGACTAAATATACGTATTGGAGAGTAGGGACTCTGTCTTCCAGGCTCTCGCTCTCATCTAAGTATTGCTCCTAGGCGTCGAAAAAAAGAAAGTGTTGTCTTCCTTGCCATGTGTATTCCAATGTCTGGATTCAAAAGGCGGACATTAATTACAGCTAAATCCTGGCGATTTTTACAGGGAAATTTACGGCAACCTTGACATTTGGCGACGCAATGGTTTGGCGCGCGAACAAACGGTAGATACACGAGGGGGCCTGAGGATTTAGGTGATTGTGAGGTACGTTTTAATGATTAATTTGAATTTATGTTTCACAAAAACACAAATTAACTCTTGAAATTAGTAATGTTGCAAATTTCATTTGTTATTTCAACGAATATTTATTCAAAAACTGCCTACCCACTCAGCATAATGTCGTCGCCCAGGTGTCACTGGGACGTCATCTGCTGACGATAGAGGCGTCTCGGCAACGTCACTCTCCGGCGTCCTAAGTCTGCCCCCATGTCCGGGTTCAATAACGGTCTGTAGACGTCCCCAGAAGGGCACCGTCTGACATCCGGGAGACGGACGGCGACTATTAAAGGACGGCGCAGAAACGACCCAGGATCGCCTTAGGGCGGACTAACCCACATTAAAGCGACGGTCTCACGGCGTCCTAGGGTCGTCCACAGACAGACCGTTCGGCGTCGGGTGACCGTTTATAGTGCTTTATATTGTGTAGTGAGCTTTATTTGACTATTTTATTTTTTAATTCAATTTTTTTAAAAATTCAATTAACTTCATTTTGTAGCTCATTTAGTTACGAACATTTTTATCATGACAATGATGACTTTTTTTTTTCACTTAAAAATTCCATCAGGTTTGCAGCCCCAATGTTATTTGACAAAATGAAGCAATTTAAAAAAATATAAATTAAAAAATAAAAAAGCCAATTAAAGCAATTTTAGTTAAGTATATCTATCATCACTATAAAATACATATATTGAACGTCTTTCAGTTTTTTTCAGATCAATTTCACTCTTAGATAATTATGTCATTCGTTGCTTTGGTGCATTGTATTCTATTGATTATTTTTTTCCAAGCTCTTTGGAAAATGGCGAGTCCAACAATCTTTTAATAAAGCAGCTCGAAAAACAGTTTTGGCATATTGCATTCCTCGAATGAAAATTTTTATTATCATTTTATGTACCTTCTTACTTGTCTATTTATGTTTAGGACTTTCCATTTTTAAAAAAAAATATTGATATAAGACTTTATTATTATAGCTATTATAAATAAGAATTTAAAATGCAAAATTTTAGTTCGCTGTGATAAAACTTTAAAGAGGTAGCCCTTATATTAAACATATAATTGGAAATTTTCAAGTTCTAAGCAACAGATTTGATCAAATTCTTATTTATTATTTGAATTTTCTTATACCAAGTGGCTTCAAAAAAATACTCTTGGTAATGTAATTTAAAGCTACTTGAACTAGCTGTCAATAAAATATCTTGATTTACAATGTAGCAGCCTCAGAACTGTTTATATACATTTTCACATTTATTTTATTTACTATCTCAAATAATTTCACAGTAGTCATAAAACGTAAAATTAAATAATTCATTGCTTAGGTTTATGTTAATTTTTATTTCTTAAAGTTTTGAAAAGACAAAAACTTATTTTATAGTTTCGATAAAAATTCAATTTGGCATCTCACCCTGCAAAAAAAAATAGCTATTGATGATAATGGCTTTCTTTAAGAAAAAAAATAATTATGAGAATTTTAAATGCAAAAATTCAGTTGGGAGTGAGGCAGCCTCCCCCCCCCCCCAACACATATTTGGAGATTTTTTCAATCTTAAATAACAGAAAACAAAGTACTAAGAGTTTCCTTGTATTTTAAATGCTATTTCGTTTTGGGACAAAAAAAAACTTTTAATTAATGCAATTTCAAGCTATTTGAATACTGTTGAAAAAAATCATTTTGCCTACAATGGAGCAGCCGAGTTGTTTGATGAGGATAAGGCAATATTAGTTCATAATTTAATAAAAAATTTCAGCTAAAAACATATTCACTTTTGTTTTTCCTTTTTATAAAAGTCTAAAACCTGAATGTATGAAGTACAACTAATAGCACATTAAGCTAAATAGCATATTAAGAATCCAGAAATATTTCGTTTCCAATTAAAATGGCAATTTAAAATCAGAACTTTATCTTGACTATTAAAGAAAAAAAAAATTTGACAGAATGAACATATGCTTGATTTCAGTAACCTAAAAGAATGAAATATATTAATCCAGAGCTTAGTGTTGCAAAAAAAATAAATAAATAAATAAATAAAATAAATAAATAAATAAATAAAATAAAAAAAATAAATAATAATAAAAAAAAAAGATCACTAATAGCTCTAAAATTTTTACATAATTGAGAACAGTACTAAATTAATACAATGAATTGGTAATTATTTATTTACTTTTTTTTACACAATACAGTTGAATGTACAAGTTGATAACAATATTTACACAATATATACTGCTTTAGTTCTTGTTTCTCTCTCTCTTCAGTCGATCCGAGGAATGTTTCAACCAGGACTTAATTTTTGCCTCTACCACTTCATCCGCAATCTTCAAGTTTTTTTCAACAGTATCTGGAGAACAATTAGGAGAAAAATGAGAAAACTTTAGGGAGAAAAAAAAACATTAAGGCTTAATGCAAGAAAATTTATGTTATCTTAAAGGCTATTTTACCAATAAAATCATGGCTCTGGGTTTGACAAATATTATCACATTCCCCCATTGTGAAACAAGTTAATCAAAGGTTTATCCCTTATCCCTGTCAATCTATCAAAAACATAAAAGACACCATGATCATTATTGAACTCTCAATTTAAAGCAAGACAATACATGCCACTACAAGGGATAAAAACACGAAACATAGAAACTTATAGCTTAATAGCCACTTCTTTAGAAATTAAAGTTGGGTACTTTATTCAAAAAATTTTTGGAGGGGAATTTTTTTTTTATCATTATTGCATAAGAATACAAATTCAGTAGTATAAATTTTCACTGTATTTATTGTACACATCATTTCTTACAGAACAATTTTGAATTTGCAACTTGAATACAAAACAAACTCTCTAACACATTTTATAAGTGTAAGAAACTGAATTTCAGAAGTATTACTTCATTTGCACTTATCCCACATCTAGCCTTATCAGTGATTTAAAGACTTTGAATAATAACAGTAGCAAAGTTATTTAGTGCACACATAGGATTTTTTTTTCTTCATTGAAAAGATGCATTATATTTTTTCATTTTTCATGTTAATGCTCTTTAAGCATCTATTCTAACAAAAAGCAATAGAATACAAAATATGAAAACAAATAGTAATGATCATATAGATTTCATGAGAAAGGTATTTGGTTAAAAATTCCTTGAAACAATAGTCTGGTTACAGCCCTGGAAAAGAATATACAACATACAAATAATTCCTTTAAAATATTGATTTCATGGTCACAAAAACATAAAGCAATCGAAGTCATACAAAATAAAAAATAATCCGTAAGTTTAAAATATTAAAGTAACACAGAAAAACAAGTCCTTACACTTAATGAATTCCACAAATTTGGTTTTTTTTTACGGCTCTTTTCCCATTGCGACCAGCCCAATTAAGCTGAGTTGAGAAAATATCACTAAGGAGAAATGTCAGTAGCCTATCTACAACATTGTTCTGCCCAATTCTGAAGGATAAGTATGAAGCCTGAAAAAAGAAACAAAAACTTTGAACAATCAATAGTTCATTTGTATAATCTTGCAATTGTGAATGATTAATACATTAGCCATTTAATTGTTTTACAGAAACAAGCTGATTTTATTTAAATGAAAAATATAAAGAATGATGATTAAATTCATAACTGCCAACATGCGAACTTAAAAAATATTACAATGTATGCTTTGGCTATATTTCCACGCTTTTTTGACCATTATAAAGCAAAGTATTAAAATTTACAGCATTATAATATTTTCAAATCCTTACCTTTACTTGATCTGAGCTTTTATAAGCAAAAAAAAAAAAAAATAAATTAATAAACTTCAAACTAAGTAAATAAACTTTTATTTCTTTGAACTTAAACTTAGAAAAGTCGTCTATAAAACACTTGTTCAAAGCAATTTTTCTGTAAGTTCTTACAGATTAAAATGTTCTCCATGCTGTTATCCAATAAAGAAGTGTACAGTTCTGGTACAAATCTGCCATAAGACAGATTTGTACCGTACAATCGTACAAAACGTCAGAAAATCTTACAATGTAAGGCTAAATCGTAGAAGTTGGCAACTATGTGAATGCAACTGCATTTTTTGCTTCTTTTGACATTAATGTAAATAACAGCATAAAAATGACAAATTTTCAAAATAACAGCATTTTTAACTCAATTTCAGATTTTGTTTGACAAACTATTTTGTTCCTCACAAAAAAAAAGTATGATAATGATCAACAACAAATTTCACCTGGGGCCCAGACACTCTTGAGGACTGTTATTGAGGCCCAGAAAAACCCTAGCAATCTATGTAAACCATTAAAAACATAAATCAGGCACACAATAACTTCCAATGTGCTAAAAAAGTGACTTAGTCCAAAAGGTTAAAGATATGGTTGTCTACATAAAGATATTTTAAAATAATTTGTGTAATTCATACTTTCAAAACATTTTTAGCTGATTTTCTGCGATTAGGACCTGAATTGTGGCTTGCCAGTTGTAGATCGCAGTTCTATAGAATTATTTCTGATACCAATTTTTTAAAAATATATATAACACATAACTGCAGCTGCTAAGCACCTTTTACAATAACATTACGCTTTTATGCATTAAATTTGATTGACTAATAATAGCATAAACATTTTCCCATTTTGAAGCATTATTAGCTTGTTTAACTTAGTGAACCAGGGTTCCTTGAAATTTCTGAGCTTGACTTAAATTGTGATTTAAATTAAGAGATTTTTTCTTTTAAATCATTGATTAAAATCAGTTGATTCTATTTTTATAAATTAATTTTGCATTTTCAGACTACATAGATCCCTCTTTTTGTATGTGTAACAGATTCTCAGACTTAGCACTACTGCATATACTCCAAAATTAGTTCAGAACCAAATAAAAATTTGCAGTTTTTCTTGTACACAATGTTACATACAATTTAGTTAAGAAAGTATTTGTTCAACATACACTAAAACCATACATGATGATAGAAACTTTATCTTTAAGCAAAATCACATCCTAGTTTCAAGAATAATCTGACTGAATCCATTAGTTCCAGGAGCGGATCCACGAGAGGGGAACTGGGGGTACCTTCCCCTCCAAAATCCCAAATGTACATAAAAATTTTCAGAACAGAATACAGCACAATTATTCAGTTTTTTAAAACTTGAACTTCAAGAAAGGCACCAGGAAAAGCAAGGAGAAAATTGCAAGAGCAGATTCAAATAGGAGAACTGTGGGAATGCCCCCCCCCCGTTTAAAAAACAATCCCAAGTGTACCTAAAACAGTACAGATTTTTTTTCCGTTTTTTAGAACATGAACTAAGGCATCAGGAGAAGCAATTAGACAATAGCAGAAGCAGATCCACGGAGGGGAACTGAGGGAATGCCCCCCCCCATCTCATATATACCTAAAAAAATTTACAACAGAAAGTGCAGGAAAATTCTACTTTATACTTTAACTTGACTCTTACTTTAACTTGAAGAAAAGCTCCAGAAAAACCGAGTAGAAAATAGCAGAAGCAGATCCACGGAGGGGAACTGGAGGTAACAAATAAAATAGGCTGACTTAAGGTGGCTGTGTTACTATGCTAACCAACTTCAAAAATAATTGAAACCTTCACAGAAGGCAAAAGGATTGAAATCTCAAAACAAGGCATGTAATTTTCGGTGAATCATGTATTTGAAGCTTCCCATGTTTCCACAAAATATATATTCCAGCTGAAATCATGTTGTTTGAAGATCGAGGTTGGAAAAATAGGAGCTACAAGGAAATAGGGACTAAAAAATATAGGAATTATAGGAAAGTTTTTCATATTTATAGGAAAATATAGGAACACTTCTATGCATGGAAGTTTTTACAATTGCCTTCTTCCCAATTGAATCCATTAAAAAATAGCTACAAAGTTGCTTTTTCTTCCATTGTATGAAATCTATTATGTTTATAAATGTAATTAATATCTACAAAATTTGGAAGATTTTTTTAAAAAAAATAAACAAAATCTTGTTTAAATTAAAAAAAAATTCAAACCCTGCTTTCAACTGCGTGGTACTTACCAGAGATACAAAAAGGGCATCATTGTCCAAAGCAAGCAGAAAGTTATTAAATACCTCCATACTTGCTATAGGTAACTGCACACCCTCTGGCAATTCCGGGCACCTGTTTTCTTTTCCATCTCTGAATACAGTACCTTGCAGTTCTATCCTACTCAGTCGTTTCTGTATCCTTTCAAGAGTATATGAGATGTTGGCAAGGGTTTGAAGAACAGTTTCCTGATATGCTACAAGAAAGAGAATAAATTTGAAAAAACAAAAAACTATGCAATTTTACTCATATACTTGCATAATTGACATTTAAAACTTTAAAAGCTTGTACTCAATTTCAGAAATAAAATGAAGGAGTTTTGAAGGAGTAAAATGAGATTTTGAAGGAGTACTAACTAATGGGCTACCCTTTAATGATGTCACACTTTTTCTTGTCACAATTTCATGAACACCTCTCCCCCTCAAGGCATGACATCACTTGTGGCTTCTTTGTACAACAACTGCGATTTACTAAACTTATTTCTGCTCAAGAACAGGCAAAAATCGTCTTAAAACTTGTACCCCAGACTGTATCCTCGATAAGTTAAAAATGAAGGAAAAATTGTACAAATGATGTCACCTAGAGCTTATTCAGGTGGGACACAATTAACTAAAATGCATGGCATACATTTAAAATATGCCTCTATACTTTTTAAACTTACAGGTGCTATTAGATTTTTCAGGCACAGGCCTATGTTGACTGGAAGGCATAGGCATCATATGTTGACTGGTATCCAGGGGTGCTTTGTTAGGCGTTGCCGCGACTGAAAAAAACAAAGAAATAATGGGAAAAACATTTTTAACAACGCAAAAAAAAACCTTTAGTATCATCCAGACATGGCAACCTTAAAGATACTTGTCACATTTATATGTTTTTGTTCAAGCATTACAGTAATGACACTAAACTCACACCATATCAGTTACGATTTATTCAGGATTCCTAAACATAAAATATGAAGATTAAAATATCGACTCTCTTAATCTTACCAGTTTTTGGTAAGACCTCAGTATGCTGCTCCGTTTTGGTGTATCTTATGAAATACATCAGTTTATTGGAAAGAGTTCAAACGGCAAGCTACAAGGTTAATAAATGGGCTTTCTAATTTAAATTATGATTCCCGTGTTAGAATTCTTAATATGTAAAGTTTGGAGAAAAAGAGTCTGAGGGGACATATTCAGTTGTTTAAATGTAACAAAATGAAAGATGTTAATGGGTTAAATTTATTAGAAATGACGTTCCAATAGTGATCTTTGAAGTGAACTGAAGAGGAACCTTGCTAAACGCAAACCAAAACTGTAAACTGAAACGCGAACTTTCAAATCCAAACCAAAACTTTTTCATTTTTGTTCCGCGTTCGCGTCCATGTTGTAAAACAGTCAGTCTCTCTCGAACCACCGTAGTGTGTAGATATGTGATGTAACGTTAGCTAATAAATGTATTTAATTTCTTTATTAGTTAAATTATTGAGCAGTGACTACATAAAGCATGTAATAATGACAACACTATACAATTAAAGGAAATATAAAATGATTATAGAGAGAAGGCCCAACGTGAACAACAGATGAACAAATGAAGGTAAGCTCTTTGCTTATCTATTATCATCTTGTTTTATTTAAATTGATTTCATATAAATGGATAATTATTATTAGAATGGCCTACCGAGTCATAACAGATTATGAGACTGAAGCGCTCTTTCGCTCGGATCTCATTTAAAGGCAAAAGCTAATTAATACAATTGAATTAAATTATTATAATATCCAAGCACATCTAATAAAGGTCAGAAAAACGGTATAATTAAAATGGCTTCTTCTTCAAAAGAAAGCTTTACAATTGATAAATTAAATCAAAATAATTATGCCGTGTGGAAATTCAAAGCTGAAATGCTTCTCATTAAAGATTTGTATGACCATATAATCGGTAATCCACCGAACCCTCTAACTGAAGCTTGGTCTAAAAAAGATCAAAAAGCAAGAGCGTTAATAAATTTATCCATTGATGATAAACAAATTGTTCACGTAAAAAATGAAGTCACTGCTCGAAGTACTTGGGAGGCATTAAAAAAGATCCACGAACGATCTAATTTATCAAGCAAATTATATATGCTGAGAAAATTATACAGCACAAAATTAGAAGAGGGTGGTAATATGAATAACCATATTATTAAAATTCTTGAGATCACTGATAAGCTCAAAGCTATTGGTGAAGATATCAAAGATTCCCATTTATCTGCTCTCTTATTATGCTCCTTACCCCCAAGTTATGATACATTAATTACAGCATTGGAAGCACGGCCAGAAGAAGAATTAAACTCAAATTTTATACAGGGTAAATTAACAGACGAATATAACAAAAGAATGGAAAATTCCGCTTCAATTAATGAAAGCGCTTACAAAGCAAATAATACAAATAAAAAGAAAAATTACCCAAAACGTGAGAATAAAAAATTCTGTACATATTGTCACAAGAAAAATCACGAGAAATTTGAGTGCTGGCATTTAAAAAAGAAACAAAGTAACTATCTGACAAATAACACCAAAAGCAATGAAAAATTCCTAAATAATTCATCGCTCTGTTTCGAGACGAATAGAATTCCGAAATCAAACGCATATAGTGAAGCGAGTTCCGATGACCCACTTTCAAAAGGAGAAAGATATAAAACCTCAAGTAGGGGATCTGGCTTATCTCTCCTCAGACAAGATCCAGAGGTACAGTGTTTTGGTAGATTCAGCTTGCAGCTCGCATATATTTAATGACAAGCGTTTATTTACTGAAATGAATAATGATCACAGCTCGGTAACAGTCGCGAATGGTGAATCATTAAGCTCCTATGGGATTGGAAGCGTCAAACTTAAAACGAGGATTTCGGATAGGAACACTTGTAACATAACACTTAAAGATGTTTTATACGTTCCAGATCTTGAAACTAATTTAATGTCAGTAAGCAAAGCAACATTGAATGGTTGCACTGTAACGTTTGAAAAGGATCGCTGCAAATTAACATATAAAGGGGAAACTTTTCTGGAAGGAAAATTAAAGCAAAATCTTTATGAAGTAATATTAGATAATTCTAAAGATGAATGTTTTGCTAACCTAACTCATCAGTGCAATAAAAAAAATTGCATTGAACTTTGGCACAAGAGATTAGGACACAAAAACTACAATTCAATTAAAGAATTAGCATCGAAGAAACTTGCAACGGGATTAGAATTAGAAAATTGTGCACACAATTTTTCATGTGAGACTTGCATCAAATCAAAATTAACTGATGCACCTTACCCTAAGCAAACACATCATAAATCAAAACAAATTCTCGAGTTAATTCATTCTGATTTATCAGGTCCATTTAAGACACCAACTATTGGAGGAAAAATATATTTTCTTACTTTCATAGACGACTTTAGTAGGTTTACAATCATATACTTACTATCTAAAAAGAGCGAAGTGCTGACAAAATTAAAGGAATATATCGCTATGACTAAAAATAAATTTGGGCGGATTTTACAAACTTTAAGATCAGACAATGGCGGAGAATATATAAATCAAGAGATTGAAAATTTCTTAAAAGAAAAAGGTATTCAGCATCAATTAACTGTACCATATTGCTCTTCTCAAAATGGGGTAGCAGAGAGAAAAAAACCGAAGTTTAGTTGAAATGACTCGGTGTTTACTGTCCCAAGCAAATTTGCCTCAGAAATTTTGGGGTGAAGCAATAATCACAGCCACCTACCTTCAAAATCGGCTCCTCACAAAAGCTAAAGAAAAAACTCCCTATGAACTGTGGACAAATAATAAACCCGATCTATCCAATATAAAAATATTTGGATGTAAAGCGTATGCCTATATTAATAAAACTAAGCGAGGAAAGCTAGATGACACAGCTATTCAAGGTATTTTTGTGGGATATGATAACAGATGTAAAGGATACAGAATTTATGCTGAAGGAAAAAATGTAATCAAAGCTCGCACTGTGAAATTTATTGAAAATGAAAATTCAAATATGAAAATCAAAGATCATTCAAGCCTTGATTTACTTGAAGATAATGAAAACACTGCTGCAGGAAAATGTACAAAAGCAGGGGAAAGTTCTGGAGAAATAAAAATCAATATACAAGAAGATAACGAGAATTCAGATGATGAAGAAACAACTGAGCAACCGCGAAGATCAGGAAGAAAAAATAAAGGAATACCTCCTGACAGATTTGCTTACACTACAAATGTACAAAAAATAACAGAACCGAAAAACTGGAAAGAGTTAGAAGATATTAAAAACCCATATGAAAAGGCAAAATGGCTTGAAGCTATAGAAGATGAAATAAAATCCATTAACAAAAATAACACTTGGGAATTAGTTAATCCTCCCCAAGGGAAGAAAATAATTGGATGCAAGTGGGTTTTTAAAGCAAAATACAACTCTAAAGGAATTGTAGAAAAGTTTCGCGTACGACTTGTTGCTCAAGGTTTTTCACAGAAGTTTGGACAGGATTTTGATCAAACTTTTGCACCAACTGTTGCATACACAACAATAAGAACTTTCCTAATCAACGCAGTACACAAAAATCTGAAAATAAACCATGTAGATGTGAAAACAGCATTTCTTCACGGAGAATTGAAAGAAGAAGTTTACATGCGTCAGCCGGAAGGGTATGTAAAACCAGGCGAAGAAAATAAAGTTTATAAATTGAATAAGGCCATATATGGTTTGAGACAAGCTGCCCGAGCTTGGAATTTGAAAATTGCTGATTTCTTACTAAAACTAGGTTTTGTGCAGAGTAACACTGATAAATGTCTTTTTAAATGTTCAAGAAGTAATAATACAGTGTACATTATTGTATATGTAGATGATATACTGATAGCAGGAGAAGAAAAAGACATAAGTAACATAATTGAAGAACTGGAAAAGGAATTTGAGATAAAAAACTTAGGTTTCGTAAATCATTACCTAGGAATAAATATAGAAATAGCAAAAGAGGGAAACATGATGTTAGATCAAAGAAACAAAATACAAGAAATAATAGAAAAATTTGATCTTGAAAATGCAAAACCTTGCGATACACCAATGGAACCGGGTTACCTAAAACTAAATGATGAAGAGAATTTACTCCCGGATAATAAAAAATATCGACAAGCAGTAGGAACACTGTTATACATAGCAACAGTCACTAGACCTGACATATCTGCCTCTGTAAACATCCTCAGCCGAAGGAATGAAAAACCCAGACAGAAGGATTGGGAAGCAGTTAAGAGAGTTATAAGATACTTAAAAACAACTAAAGAATACAAGTTGATTATAAAGAAAGAGATGAATCCAATCTTAATAACCTATGCCGATGCAGACTGGGCTGGAGACATATCTGACAGAAAATCTACCAGTGGAAATCTCTTTAAACTTGGTAACTTTCCTATTCAATGGATCACCAAGAAACAAAATTCAGTCGCTCTTTCATCAGCTGAGGCTGAATATATTTCAGCAGCTAATGCAGCACAAGAAACAATATGGATAATTAGTCTTTTAAAAGATTTGGATTTACCACAAGAACTACCAATAGTTATGATGGAAGACAATCAATCCTGCATAAAAATGATTCAAAGTGACAAGTATCACGCTAAAACAAAGCACATTGATATAAAGTACCAGAACATCAAACATCTGAAGGAAACCGGAATAATTGACTTAGAATATTGTCCAGGCAAGGAAATGACTGCAGATATCTTAACTAAACCTTTACCTAAGCCTGACTTTACTAAACATAGAAACAACTTGCAAATAATGACTTCAGAGATCAAGCAGGGGTATTAGAAATGACGTTCCAATAGTGATCTTTGAAGTGAACTGAAGAGGAACCTTGCTAAACGCAAACCAAAACTGTAAACTGAAACGCGAACTTTCAAATCCAAACCAAAACTTTTTCATTTTTGTTCCGCGTTCGCGTCCATGTTGTAAAACAGTCAGTCTCTCTCGAACCACCGTAGTGTGTAGATATGTGATGTAACGTTAGCTAATAAATGTATTTAATTTCTTTATTAGTTAAATTATTGAGCAGTGACTACATAAAGCATGTAATAATGACAACACTATACAATTAAAGGAAATATAAAATGATTATAGAGAGAAGGCCCAACGTGAACAACAGATGAACAAATGAAGGTAAGCTCTTTGCTTATCTATTATCATCTTGTTTTATTTAAATAGATTTCATATAAATGGATAATTATTATTAGAATGGCCTACCGAGTCATAACAAAATTTTTGCACGGAAAGCAGGAAAAGTCCATTAGAAAAACTCAAAAAGGACCCCACTGCACCATATAACGTCGACTTTTTAATCTATGATTACAGGACATAGTAAACAGATTAACAGTACCTGAAACAGGTGAATTCCTTGACATATTTGCTTTTCCTGCACTTATTATACTGGGAGATGTTGCACTTGACTCTACAAAAAAAAAAAAAAAAAATTAGAAACAAAAAAAATTAGCTTACAAGAATGAATCATTATCTAGTACTTTTGCATTTAAGCCCTGCAATAATATTAACAGCACTTAGTGAATAAACTTCAGTTAAACATAGCAGTAATGAATAAATTTCAAAGCTTAAAAAAGGTGCATGAAGTGAGTATAATAGAATACTCATAACTGTACCTACAATATTAATTATTAAAGTCTAATTTACTTTTTCTGAGAAGATGAAAATTTATCTTAAAATCATACAATTCATTTTAAAGACTCTAGAGATCCCCACAACTATCTACTGGAAAAGATTGAAAAACAATGAAATAAAATAGAAGCAAGTCATAAGAGGTTAGTAGTGTCCCCCCCCCCCCAAAAAAAAAGGGATGGCACATTGAGAAATACAGGAGCGGGAGCAAGGGGCATTAAAGGGTTAATTTAGAGGAGGCAAAGCACAACGCTGCCTCCCCCCCCAAAAAAAGCTGGGTAAGTACATAAATATTGCCTTACGAGAAAAATGAGTTGGGCTCATCTCAGTATCATCAAAGTGCAGGCTGGAACTAGATAATCCTGCCGATCCTAAAAGTGCATGCATACATAAATTTGAAAAGAAATGAGGACTAAAAATACGTAAATAAAAAACAATTGAAAATCAAACTTTACATGCGATGCATTTGAAACTTGCTAGCAAACTTTCATGCAAAAGCTCACACACAAAACTCAATATACAAGAAAAGTTATGTGTCAGAAAAAGTGCAGGCATACCTTGATTTTTACGCTTAAAATAAAGGAAGTTGGGGATTGCAGGGGTGGTATCGTAAAAGGATGGTTTTGAAGGATCATCCACTACCGATGTTTCATCTGTGCTAGAGCCTGAAAAATATTGATGAAATGATTATATTTTTAAGCATGTTGAAAATTTCTTCTTATGCAAGATTTTCTACAGGTTTTCAAAGCTTCCTTAATAATTATAAGCTGTCACACACACAGGAAATTTTCAAAGGGGTGGGGGGTGGTCCACCATTCTTGTATCATACTCCAACATGCATCCAAACATAATCTTTAGATTTTATCGATTGTTGGGAATAAAAACATTTATCAAAAAAATTTCGAATTAATTCTTAGCACAATTCATTAAAATTTACTAATAACAAATACTTAATTAAAATACCAGAAAGCACAAGAATGAATGTGTTTACTTTTCCATAATTGAAAAATAAAACCATCAAAGCCAAGTCATCATTATGGAACAATTTATGGTTACATATACAGCAAAATCCCTCTATAGTGCGGATACTAACGGGCCATTTTTTTTTCCGTCTGCAATAGAGAGGTGTCCGCTGGAGCGTCTTTCCAAAATGCGGGCATCTGAGGAGCACGCGGTCGCCAAACAGCATTTGGGCTACGCCTGTAGAGCTTTTCCCGGCAGCTGGAAAACCCGTTCAAGGGTTGCACTGCAACTTTGCAAAAGTAAGAATATTCGCGACTCTTAATATTGCATTCGTTTCCCATGAACGAAAACGTGAAGAAATCAAGAAATGTTGACTCTGTCGATGAAGTTAGAAGTAAATAAGTGGTACATTTTGTTTCTTTAATTCAACAGAACTTACATATACTAATTTTATTTATGTAATTATGTATATTTATAATTTTTTTTACGTATACACCAAAGACAAGGTTTCAGCTTCTTTTAAAGGGCAGTTTTCTTATCATAATCTCATGTAAAATCGTATTAATTGTTTGAGAATCAGGCCAAAAAATGCCTATCTTTAAATGGAGATTGAAATCGGTACCTGCATAGAAGTTACCTATTTGTAATGAAGTAATTATTCAGGGGTTTACTTGTCAGAGTAAATCTCTTGTTGTTCCAATATAGTATATTTGAAAATATATATTTAATATATATATACAGTGGCGGATCATCGATAAAAATTTGACAGGGGGGGGGGCACAAAGTAAATTTTTAAAGATTTATATATTAACGTATTAAAAGTAACTATTAAATATTTGTAATGAAACAATAATATTAATTGTTATAATATTGGTAATTAAACATACATAAGAGACAAAGAAGAAAAGATCCGAAAAATTTAACCGATCTAAAAAAATTAACCGAAAAAATCACCTAGCCTCAGGTAAGTGGTGTCAGTACAAGAGGTAAATATAAATATGTCATTCCTCGGGAATCGAACCCGAGTTCAACAAAAGATGTTCTAGGAATTTATTTCCGATGCGCTAACCACTTGACCAAGAATATCTACTCATTCGTTTGTAAATATGAATCTGATCTTTTAGATGGACGCTCGATGTACGGAAGACAGTGTGGTGATGGGAGTGATGACTGGGACTAGTATCCTATCTGATGGAGTTCTTTTAGGTTTTCTGGAACATTTAACTGTTTATATGTTTATACTTATGTCGTTTATCTTTCGGAATGTTGGTTTTTCGTCGTCTTCGTTTATACTTATGTTTTTATAGTATAAAGTCCTGTGGACCAGTGTATATACAATGCTTTGTGAATGCGAAATAACGAGAGATATCCCGATGACCGGTGGAATGTAGATTGCCTAGATATTTATCTAGCTTTCTTTTCTGTCGGTTTTCAGGTCTCCTAAATATCTACAAGCTCTCTACAATCAACTTTTCGTTATTTTGAAAGAAGACAAGAAATAAGACAAGGTATGTATATATTTGCTTTGCGGTAAGCCGCTGCGTTTATTTTGGAACATTGAAATTAAAAAATTTTAATTTCCAGGAAAACACTTCTTGATCCTTTAATGATTTCTGTAATTTGAAATTGTTTCTTATAACTTGGTGTTCAGCATTCAGTTCATGCCCGAGCTGTGTCCATTTGCGATCAAAAAGGTATAATGCAGGTGCTGTTCTTACTTGGCTCCTGTGGGTTCTGCAATAAAATTCGAATACTTGTCTGTCTTTACTTTGCATAGTGCATCTGAGGGAGCTGTAGATCATTTCTGGATTCAGATGCCCCTTGACTTACATGTAACAATATCATCTGAAAAGAAAAAAATATTCACTCAGGTGAATTGTCCATTTCTGGTGTACTATTCACTTCTGCTGAATCGTCTATCTCAGGGGCCGGGCTATCATCAAACATGTTAGGGTCATCCAGGTGTGGTAGATTGTTTCTAGTTGTAGTTTTGGCGTTCAACACTCTGCTTCGAGTTTGTCTAGGGGCACCCTGGTCAATAGGCTGTTTCGGAGAATTGTTTTTGGGTCGTTATTCTACTTTGACAACAGTTTCAATTATTTCAGGCAGGCGAATCCAAGTTACGTTATTTTGAAAATCGGTTTTAATTTATGCGTCTCCAAAACCAGCGAATGCGGCAAAATGTTTAAGAAAATACATTAATGCTGACACTGGAGGTACACATTCCAAGGTAAATGTTAAAATTCTATACTTCCATAATTCTTCCTCCAATTTATTGCTGCAAATACTTTTAAGAGCAATGCAACTTAAACTACAATTAATCTTTAAAAGCATACCATCATTAGTCTTTTTAATTTTTATAACAGAAAAAAAAGAGAACTAAATGGTTTATTGACCTGTGCGCCCAATTTTTTTTTTTTTTTTTTACGCCCTTAAACCTGTGCACCTTTGTTTCCCCGCTCTCAAAACTCGTGTGCTTTCACTTTGTTTTACGCCTTCGAACCAGTACACTCTTGAGAGTCAAGGTTGACACCCTCAAGGAACCCAGTCGGCCCCTGCAAATACCAGAACACCAATTGAGGCAGTGAGAAGCAAAGGCAAAAGTAACAAGTGGCAAAATTAAAAGTTTGGGTCCCCAGGTAGCGAGATTGATTCCCATCCTGGATGCAACTTCCTTCCCGGTGCTTTAAATTGTCCTTCACAGTGCATCAAAAACAGAATGTATCTCTCTTGAAGGGCACAAGTTCATAAAGCGTCTTGTGAGACCTAGTACATGCAAGTAAAAGTGTTTTAAATAGCCGCACGTCTGTTGACAATGATCCTAATTCCGGTCAACATTGGACCGCAAACAATTATTTCCTATTATTGTCCTCCTTTTTATATGGTAATGTGAACTTTCTTTTTCAAAACGTCTAAAATACGCTGTTAATCAAGAGCGGCATCAAGGCCAGGCAATGCAGGCAACTGCTTAGGGTCCTGCTATGTGTCATTCAAAAAAAAAAAAAATTTGTGAAATGTAAATACATAGTAATACAGTCGTATAATATGCTAGGTTTATCTTCTTAAGATAAAATTAACAATAAAAAATTATTAAATTAAAACAAAAAACCCGACTGCGTAAAAACCGATAAACCTAAAAAGAAAATTGTATAAGCCCAGTAGTTTAGAATGTTATTAAGTACTACTGAATAACTACACCATTGAAATAGTTTTATAACTGTACACAGATAAGAAAAAATCATAAATTCAAAAGCAGAATAGAAGGATCAACAGTCGGGGCTTATTCAAATTTTACGGGGTTCCTTGAATCAGAAAGGAATGGGCCCAGACTGTTGATCCTTCTACTCTGCTTTTGAATTTATAATTTCTTATCTGTGTACGGTTATAAAACTATTTAAATGGTGTAGTTATTCAGTAGTACTTAATAACATTCTAAACTACTGGCCTTATACATTTTTCCTTCTAGTTTTTGTCGGTTTTTACGCAGTCGGGTTTTTTTTGTTCTTATTTATTTGTTTTTTTTTTTTTTTTTTTGACACTTTTTAGTTAATTTTCATTGACTTAAGTTATTATGATTACGATACGGTACATTTCGCAATCTTGTCATTTCATTGAGAGAGTTTGTTTGTATCGTGAGGTCTATTAAATAAATTGCGGTGGTCCAAACTACTGATAATTAGCTTAAAGCTACATGTGCTTGACTTTCGGCAAAAATGCGAAAACTAGTCAACCACAGCACAGCTATATAAACAGCCTGTATAACTCATGATGACCCGAAATCGGAAATGTCAATCAAATTTCTCGCAAAACTAAAAAAGCCTGTTGAGAAAGTACACATCCTGAAACTCAGTCCTCTGAATCACGACAAATGCACCATGTTAGAGATGAAAATCCAATTAGTAGACTTTCCTTTTTTTGGTGCTTATTGCACGGGTTTATTTTGATGAGGACTACAATCTGAGTGTCTTGCCTTCATTACGCATAATATACTTTTTATTACAGTACATAATACAAATAAAGAACACATGAAAGAATTTTCATCAGAAAGAGGGGAAAAGTACGTCCGGAGCGAGGGTGTCTTGGCCCACCGGCTCAAGTGGGGGAAGCAATCGCTTAGACCACTCGGTCACTGAGATCCCAAGTAGTAGACTTCATAAACAAAAAAATTCAGGCAGTGAAAACTACCTGCATTTGTCGCACGCAGGTAGCCAGGTAGCGACAGTATGCAGGTAGTTCCCGAAATGACAAAATATGGCAACTGGTTGCTGATATGGTGAATTTTGATTACTGTCATGTGTTTAGTGACACTCCCAATGTTAAGACAAATCGTTTGATGTAAGAATAACCAAAATTGACCAAGGCATTTAGCCCCTAGAACGTCACATAGGAACAGACGTACATGCATAGAGTGATAAACACATTGCCCTCCTTTGCGTCGCCCTCGAGCAGTCGGGAAATTAAGAGTCAAATTTAATACAAATGGGGAAAAAAAATTATTTGAATTCAAATCAAGTTTTTCGCAATCACGAGCTACGACAGGACCCTAGTGATTGGAGTTATTGTGTCTAGAAATGGCTCCTGTCCTAGGCCTAAGCCTGAGACGGTTACGTGTGTTTAGTTGTGCATGTGCATGCTTGTGTGTGCATAGACTTGCGTGAATGCACGTTGGCATGTATGTGTGTAAAGGCGCATGTGTGTATGTATATGAGCGTGCGTATGTGTAGGACATGGACACCACCGACCAGGAGAAGCGGCTACCGGAAAGGGGGGGGACAGTGCTCTGGACTGGAGTAGCCGCGCCTGCAGAGGACGGTGGGGTTGAAAAAGGAACCGGACATCAAGGATGGTCAAATGAAAACAATTAGCAATCGTGATTGCTCAAAAATTTTTTCCAAAAGCCAAACAGTATGTGGTGAGTAAGCTGAGTTGATGTTTATTTCCGATTCTATATACATTGATAATTTCTTTCTCCGAAGTTGAGTTTGGCATTTTGCCGAGATAGTGACAAACACTGGAAAAAACCTGGTAAAAAATGGCAACTAGGAAAATTGGCAGGATTTCAAAAAGCATACTAAAACTAATATGATTTTGTACATACTATAATTGAGACTAAAATCAAAATATTGGAAATTTCATTACTAATAAATCATTCTTTCTGATAATTTTAATTTTAAAAATGATTATTGAAATAAAATTAAATAGATTGGGAATTATGTTTTAAAACAAATACAGAAAAATGAAATATACTACAGACATTATAAAAAACACTTTGAAGTGAAAATTAAATTACTTCCTTGTAAATGAAACTAGCTATTTTTACCACTACGGCAAAGAAGTATTTTTACTGAGAGGGGTTTTCTCCATCTTGGGCAAAACTCTGTCAATCCAACTCGATGTTGATAACTGAGAGTCATGGTAACATACACAAAATGTTGTAAGTAAAGAATCCTGCATTACCTTACATAAAAGCTTCATAAATTAAAATAGTATATCATTGATACACATAAATAATGCAAGTTTAAAAACTAATCATGTCCCCTTCCGAAATTTGTTTTAAGCTATACCGCTACGGCCGACTAAGATAAATCACTTTTTTCAAGATTTGTGAAATGATCACATTTTTTTTTATCTCTCATATCTTTAATTTTAAATAACTGTATGTATTATAATAAGTTTTGAAGTTGTTTGTCTTTGTGTATTTGTAACATTGTAAGGGTTTATTTTTCGTTTTCTTTTTAAATGAGTGAGTAAAATAAGGTTAGTGTCAGGGTTGGAAAAAAGTTTTTAGCTTAAACTACGTTTTTTTGGTTCAAAATGGGTTTATTTGGTTTAAACACTATTTGTTAGAAGAACAGCTTTATTTTCTGAGATTCACAAAGACTTTGTTTATTAATTGTCAATTAATGTTAAATATTCATAGTTGTACCTAATTTCATGATTATTAATTAAATAATTAAAAACAAAAACTTGTAATTGAATTTTTTCATAAGTAGAGCTTTCTATAGCAAAAATATTTTTTGAAAATCTTTTAACTTTTGAAAAACTATACTTAAATAGGCTTTGGCATAAATAATTAATCAGAGCAATAATTTATTATGATATTTAAAACATAATAATATATAATCAAGAATAAATCTTGCAAATTAATTTCCTGATAATAGTTTTTTTGTGAAAAACAAGGTAAAATTTAATTCTCAAGTACAGAGAGCAATTTGAAGTATAGATAAATGGAGCACAAGTCTAATGAACATCACATAGCTTAAAAATTCCAAAGATCAACATATTAAGTAATATCACAAATCAAGCAAGTTTGGTATTGAATTAAGTTTTGTTTGACATATACTTTTTGGGGTATTGAATTGTAAGAAGTACTTGGCCCATGTAATTCAAAGGAACTTAGTTGGTCAGCCTTGTACACTTATGTACTCAGTAGAATAAGCTGCATTGATTTTGAAAAAGAGAAAGAAAAAACTAATTAACAAACCTGAATTGCATTAAATATAGTGATGAATTAGAAAATTTATTGATCTAACTAATCTCTAAAGCTTTGCAGATTAGTTTGCATTAATTAAGTTTTACATTTTCCAACAATTTTTAAAATTTTTGTAAACATTTTGGCCAAACAACCCTGGTTAGGAAAGCCGAGATTTTGAACACTGAAATTTAAGACTGCAATAATAAAGAAAAAAATATAGCACATTTATTTTGTAAAATGCATACAAATATTAATACATATTCATAATATATAACTCACCTTGTGGGATTTGCAGTCTTGCTAAAAGTCATGTATATTCTGTGTTATGTTTTGAAATTTTTTCAAGAAAGTTTTTTTCTTTTTTCAAAATTTATCGATGATCATAAACAAATTTCTGGACCTCCTGACACGAACATAAACTCTTCATCAATTTCTTTTAGTTTTGGAATAGTTTCCTCATTGAAACATTGCGCATCCACAGTCACATTTTATTAGCAACTACACGCGCTTTCGGAAAGAAAAACTATTAAACGCGTATTCTGCTCTCGCACTGCGCATGCTTCAGTACGTCAATAACTTTTTTCGCCAAGCTCGTTTCTGTTTACAATGTAGCCAGTTGGCGACCGCGTGCTCCTCAGATGCCCGCATTTTGGAAAGACGCTCCGCGCGAGTATGTTTTAATGTTATTTGCATTGGAACTGGGGAATTAAAAATTGTCCACGTAAGAGGGGTGTCCGCCTTTCAGGGGTGTACATTAGGAGGGGTTTTACTATAGTTTGTTTTGCAGGGGAAGAAAGAAAATAAATTTTATTTTTTCATTTATTGAATCTGAAATTATTACCTTTGTTTGGATTTATTTTATGTATTACATACATAGTATTATTGATAAAAGTAGGAAACAATGTTTAAAAGCACCAATAAAAGATGGAAAAGTTTAAAACGTAAACATGTTTCAGAGGCAATAGCCTCCTTCCTTAGTGCAAAGCAAGCAAATGGGATGGAACAAGGTCGTAGGCGAGTTTAAATACAAAAAGGGGAGGGGGCAGGTGAACTATATTGCTATATGGTTATCCTAAGGCTTCATGTTAAAAGTAAAGATGCTTTTGAAAAAAATAATGGCATCAACTGCACCACCTGCTTAGCAAGATTAAATCAACTTTATTAAAAGAGTTTTGTTTATAACCATGTATCAAATTTCTGTTTCATTAATCACAAAGTAAAAATTACATATTTTGAAATGGTGCCTATATTTTTTGTAGCTATAAATAAAATTCTTATATCCAAGTCTATGTGTCTGTATATTTAGTTTTTTCGACTAAATAGTTATATTTTTGCAAACCCTCAAATTTGCTACTTCTGTGTGATATCTTACAAGTGTGATAAAGTTACATCAATTTATAAACTTTATTTTTGCTATAAAGAAGCCAGAAAGGGGAGGGACCATTTTCATCAGGTGAAGTCTGGTTGCTAATGTAGCAGATAAGCATTAGTTCAGTTATGTTTGATTAAATATGAGTAGAAGAAATTGTCTCAGACATACAGTTCATCAATTGTTTGTATATTTATATATTACAGAGGATATGTTTCTCTTTTGAAAATGAACACTAATAAAAGGTATAACGAAATATTAATTAGAGAAACTAAGCATTAGTTTCTGACTAATTGATGAGTGGGAGAAATTGTCTCAGTCAGGCAATGTTCATCAAGGACATGCTTATTTATATATTAGAAAGGATATACTTTTCCCTTTTTTAAATCAATACATGAATCGTAAATAGAGCTCACTCATTTTCGCTTTCTCTGTTGTAATTTCTTAGTTTTCCAGATTTTGTTTATTTTCCAAACATTGGCAGGGTTTAATTTCAAATTAATACTTTTATTGATAAAGACAATGTATAGATTAAAGTTAAAAACTGTTGTGTAACATTTGTTTATCACTTCAAATTTTCTGAAAAATTGAAAAAAGTAATATATTTTTATGGCTGTAGCGTTGACAAACAGTTGCAAAAGAAACGTTACTTATCGTTACTTTTCGTTGCATCTTACCTTGTCTTCGGCAACCTCTGAATCCTAGTGGCCATTTTCAGTAAACAACTTCTGGCTTGCTATGCCGCCATTGTTTTGCTGCTCCGCAATCGCGATCTCTCATCACTTTTAGCGGTAAGTACTTTGCATTATTGTTAATGTATTATTGTTGATATACTTATTTAATTTTAATAAAAGTGTTATTACAAACTTTTATGAAGTTAATGAACCGCCGTTGGTCGGAGCTTGAGTATCTTTCCCACCGTACTTTCATTGTTTGAAAGAATAATGTTAGATGTTTTTCTTTGAGTAATTTATTCATTGATTTCTTAAAAAGATGCTGAAGCTTGGGGATATGTTCCATTAACAGGCTATAAAAGCGATAAATTATACCTTTTTTTACTCATTTAATCGACTCTTTGCAGAGTGATTTTGACGAAATAATTGTAGCAATTTTTTGAAAAAAATTTGTCATGTTACTGAAGTTATCTTATATTGCAAATTTTTGTTAAAGCACTGATGTAAGAAGATTTTTTCAGAACTTTCACGCCTTTCAAAAAATATTTCTGGAGTTCTTTTGTAATAATAATAATTATTTTTTCAAGGATTTAATTATGAAAGAAGATTTTATTTAATTTGTAGTAATATCATTAATTTTAACTATTAATAGAATTCCACTTGATGTAAATTCGGCTATGCTATGTTATGCTCTGTTTATTTTTAAATATCAGGAATGCTCTAACAAAATATTAAAAATGAAGCAACAGTGTGAGAATACTCGAACGCCTTTAAACGGCATAAGACATTTTATAAATTGAAAAAAAAAATGTAAAGATATTATACAAGTATATTAACAGTAATTGCACTGACAAAAAATGCAGAATACTTACTGTATAAAAAAATAAGTGTTCAGTGAACCCACCTTCCTTCTTATCAAGAAAAAAAAACTGTATTCAAGCTTTGGGGGGTAAAAAAAAGCTTAATACAACTTTTAAAAGCAGCGTGATGTAACGTGATAAATAAAGGTTGATGTAACGTTTTAAAAATCGTTGATGTAACGTTACTGAAACCGTTGATGTAACGTTACTAAAACCGTTGCTTTTGCGTTTTGCAACGAGACATATTTTCGCTCTATCAACGTTACCAGTAACGTGATGTCAACGCTTCAGAGCAACGTGATGTAACGTGATTTATGTTTCTTGGGTAACCATGATCAATGACTAAGAGGAATTGGTTACATTTTTTAGATTGTTTTTAATGAACTCAAATGTTACATTTAAACCAATGAAATAAAACAGGTACGTAGTTGAAAATAAATTGCTTTAGGCTACCTATTAACGACAGATTCGTTTTTAGTAGAAAATATAAATAATGACATCATTGTTTTCATTAGTTTCACAGCTAGAAATGTTTAAAACATGTTTCATACATTTTTTTAATAGCTAAATCTTTAAACAGTTATTCATACAATTATTATAAACCAAAAATAATGTGATGAAACATGTATTTCTTATCAACTTTCAACACTTAATTACTGAATTGTTTCTGGTTCAATGTGCCTAAACTTATAAATTAAATGTAAATTTCTATAATAATACTATGTTTTACTGTAACTTACAACTATTCATAACTTAAAATATAATATTTTGTATAATAATTACTGTAAGAAGAATGTTCACATCATTAACTGCTGTATTGTCTGAATCGCAGCTCTCTATGAAATTGAAGCAGTTTTCAATTTGCTCAATCTGAGCGGACGAGAAGCCATGTCTTTCTAGTAGGAAACTTAGGCTGTGTTTGCATCATAGAAGTATAATCTAGGTTTTTTTGGGGAGGGGGGGAGGTGATTAAAGTGGTGAGATTGTGCTATTGAAATTTACTGTGAGTATGCCTTTTTTAGAGAGTCGTTCATGTGACTTATAATATCAAATAACTTTTTATTGGGGGTTGCATAGCCAGGATTTCATTTCTTTAAGGGTCTAATATACAGAATACAGAGTGGTTCAAACGGGGTGACCCCCCTCCCCCATCGTATATTCAGTGTTATGTTCGTTACGCAGTCACTTTACAGTCTTGAAAGTAGTAAAAATCGGCAGAGCACCATCTATGTCGTAACACAGCGGAATTCTGCTCCATGTTATTGCAGATGTTTTGCTGGGTTCAGAGCAGAATTTTAAACGCAATGTTCTAAACGCCAAAATTGAGTGGAATATGGTGCAGAATTCAGCTGTGTTGCAACATGGATCTTGTTCAACTGAAGTTCTTAAGACTTCAAAGTAACTGTTAAGCCCGGCTCTATAAATTTTTACCCCCTTGCAAAAATTTAGTGGGTCCCCGCCTAGACCAGCAGTGTATATTGTTTACGTAAATAAGTCTCAGTACTAGTGTTTTTCCTTTTTTTTTCCTCAATTTCTTGGATCGTGGATCTCTTAAGGATGTGCCCCCCCCCCCCCCCCCCGAACTGCAGGTACTCAGATCGGAGCCTGAACTGTACAGCAAACATTCAACCATAGTAAAATTAAATGAGGGTTACTCCCGCTTTCGGACCACTCTGTGTATTATACAGTGAAGCACAGTTTATACGTTTCTCTTTTATACGTTTTTATCATTTATACGTTTTCAAAATTAGTCACTGCTGAGTCCAATACATAATAACGAAAACCTATTATACTTTTTTTCATTTATATGCTTGTTTCATGCAGTACTTTCAAAAACGTATAAACGGTGCTTACTTGAAGTTTTCTTATATACGACTAATGAAATTATGTGTGAAACACAAATATTTTCATTTTTGAATTTTTTTGGTCATTTCAATTAGGGTCTAGTACCATGAACCCTCCCCCTGGTTGTACTACTGTTTTTTGAAGTGTTTCATTCAAATAGTGTTATAATCGAATGTTTGTTGTCAAAGGCGCGTTTCAGGTCATTCTTTCGAATGATTTGGTTCTGGTATGAATGTTTTTGACTGGAATGTATTTTAATCATAATGGCAGGTTTATAGAAGTCATGGTTGCAGGTCCTTGAAGTGGGGGAGGAGCAGTGGTGGATCCACAGAGGGAGCAATTGGGGTGATCCCTCCCTCCCCCCCACGAATTCACAAACCGAAATTTACCTTTGCAAATTTAATTTTGTAAATTCGAAAAATTTCCGGAAAAGGTTTCCAAACTCTCCCCCTCCCCCCAAACTCATCACAAAAAATCGCCAACTGTATTTTTACGACTTTTTAGTTCCAAATTTTTTTCAGGGGAGAGTCCTCAACCCCCTCTCTCCAATGTCATCAAAGATCGTCAAAAATTTTGAATTTTTGGATCTTCAATTTCGAAAAACTACCCGAAATCGAAAACGTTTTCGAAAATGTCGTTCATTCAAATTTTACGGGGTTCTTGAATCAGAAAGGAATGCGCCCTTACTGTTGATCCTTCTATTCTGCTTTTGAATTTATGCTTTGTCTTATGTGTGTACGGTTATAAAACTATTTCAACGGTGTAGTTATTTAGTAGTACTTAATACATTCTAAACTACTGGGTTTATACATTTTTCTTTTTAGTTTTTTTGGTTTTTATGCAGTCTGGTTTTTTGTTTTTATTTAATAATTTTTTATTTAATCTGGAGTTTTTTTATATAAATGATGCATAATCATACCTACCATTTTTTACTTTGTTCCATATACTTAGTTGAATTTTCTTTTACCCAGACAATCCTTGCTTTAAAGTTTGATCCAGTTTGCACAATTGGATGAAAAACAACTTCTGGATCAAGAAGTGTTTCATCGGAATTTATTTAGAGGTATGTATTAATATTTTATTTTAAGAAATGTTTTTCTAAACTCTATTGAGCGACGATCAGTTTCTTTGCTCAGAAACTAACGATTGTAATTTTTCTACTTGTTACTTGTATTCAGTGCTTTTATTTCTGGTCGCTGTTGTATTTAAATGTTATCGATATGAAAAAATAAAATTTTATAATAAATTTAAAAGAATATAAAATGGTTAAGTATAATTGTGCCACAGAGTAATGTCCGATGAACTGGACATGAAAACAGAACTCTTCATTTTGTAATCTTAGGTAGTCTATTTGTATTGTATAGGTATGAGAACACGTCCTATTTGTATTGTATAGGCAGGGCGCCCATATGCAAAGTTGCAAGGGGGGGGCTCAAATATTTTCCCTGTGGTTTAGCTATATATTTTCCCCATGGAAACTGATATCAGGACAGATTAGAGTCGTTAAAATTTGACATTTTTAATAACTTATTCATTAATGGCTGGAGAAGAAATGTTTTTACATTTTTGCAAGGAAAAAAGTACTAAAAGCAAGGAAATTCTAATTTCAAGGGGGGCTCTAGCCCCCCTTGCACCCCTATATGGGCCCCCTTGCCTTATACATATATAAACTACTGTATTTCGGATTGGCAACATGTGCTACAACCAAGGATACTTGGGCAGCTTTCAACAGTTAAAATCGCAACCCTGGCTGTCCCACTGCATACCCATCCATGCTCGTCATTGGAGGGGGGGGGGGATTTCCCCCCTCCCTTTCTTCCAAGAAAAAAAGATGAGCATGACTAAGGTATGCACGGGCGCTGCCAGTTAGGAGGTTTTAGGGGCTCAATTCCTCCCAGAATCCTTGGTTTTAACCCCATTGCCGATCCTAATGCCTAACGCATTCACAGTAGTTAAAATGCCAGGCCTGATCCTACTTACGACAAAAGAAGTGCATTAGCCATCTTTTGTGGTACAACTTATAAATGATGAAAAGGTTGATATCAGGGGGTTAGATACTGCTATTTTAGGGCTGGTCATGCTGAAGAATATTTTTAAAGTGCATAAAAAATTCTGAAAATACTTGGGTGTCAATTAAAGCAATAACTTAGCCAGAAATAAAGCACCTTGTGGGACATAAACAATACTAATTAATTTTAAAAGCAATGAAAGGAAGTTGTATTCCAGATTTTTACTTTAAAAAATATTAAGTGAATTTAAAAAAAATATACTCCAATTGTTTGCAGGTTATTCATTAAGTATATTTGAACACAAAGTGATTGGATAATAATGTCGGCAGAGAATTATGACCCTCGCCTTGTATCCATCGTTGCATGTACGATGCGCAGATTTCCATATTTATTTTGAAAATACAGTCAAACCTTATTAAAACTAACTCCAAGGGACCTTTATAATCTATTGGCCTTCACCTTAGTTTATCTTATCAAAATATCAATCATTAACAATCAATAGGACAGGGATCACAAATGTAGTTTATCTTAGCAGAAATTCATTCTAAGCGTGTTCAAAATAGTATGATATGTTTGATATTTTGTTTTCCAATTGCGATGTTTGCAATCTAAGAATTATATTAATCATATCAGTAACACTCATTTACTATTGAAAAGAACCAGAAGTAGACTGCTAATAAAATTTACTGTAAGGGTGTCTTTTTTTAGGAATGTCCTTCTTTGAGGCACCGTCTTTTAGGGGATGAGGATGAGCCTCCACTATTGTGGAACGGACACCTTCGTGGTTTTTTAAATGATTGTTTCTTTAGTGTTTTAATTAAATAGTGTTATAAAAGAATGTTTGTTGTCGAGAGTTTGGTTATTGATTTCTTCTGGATGATTTGATAGTTCAATTATTTGTTTTTGAGCGAATATTTTATTAGAATTCTAGTCAAATATTTGACTGAAGACTGAATATTTGGCTAAAAATTTATAATTTTTGTATTTTATTTTATGGCAATTCAGAATTGAAGATGCTTATCTATTTTCTGTAGATTAATTATTTTGTTTGAAGCATTACATAATATTTTGAATGGTAAAACTTCCAAAATCAAAATACTGCAAAATTTCATTTCTGAGTGTCTTCTTTGCACGTTATAAATTGCCTTTTTTAAACATTTGTGAGACGAGAAACGTTTCACAAATTGATTTTTCTGCTTAGTGTTTCATACCCAAGAAGTCCAGTGGCACTTTGTGCCTCCTCATTGCAGATTTGAGTTTGATTCCCCGTTGGGCACAGTTGACTTCACCTTTCATCCCATAAGTGGGTCAATAAAATGAGTACCAAGCATGCTTGGAAACTAAACACTGGAGGTTCCACGTTCGGCTGACCACCTGACTAGAACACCTGCCTTTGCACCCCACAGCCCTCTGTCATGAAGATTGATATGGGCATGGTGGGATTGCCTCCAATTTTGCGCCACTGAGTTTAGTTTCATACTTATGACTTATAAGCGGTAAAAAAAAAATGTTTATGTGGCGTAAGATATAAAAGAAAGTGAAAAGTTGCAAAACTTAAATGTAACATCTGAATGTTTTCTCTTGCACTAAAATCACCTTAAATGGGTCATTCTTCAAACAGTACGCCTTTTACAGTAAAAAATTTAAGGAACAATTCATTTAACAATGATTTTTAATTTCATCAAAAGTATATTGATTTAAACCTGCCACCAACTTTTGAATAACAAGTTTTATTTTAGTATATTTTTGGTTCACAACGTGTGAATTTCACTTCCATGGCATGTCACACACCTTGTGTGGCTGTTTATGTTGCTTAATAACTTGATTAATTAAAAGTATATACTTATTTATTAATTATTCCTTTCACAAGTGCCTCAAATGATAATTGTTTAAGTATATTTAACTTTTTAATATTGTGGTTTAGTTCATTTTAGTAGGACAAGAAGTCATGTCGCACAAAAATTTAATAAATACTATTTTACATGTATTTGAAACTACTAATTAAACCATACTTTAATGAAGAGAACTTAATTATATTCCCACTAATCATTAAAATAGCTGATTGATTGCACAATTAACAAAACTACCACTTTGATATTAAATTGGCCTCAATTTTTAAATACTAAAAGTTATTTTTCTTTTTTTTTGTTTTAATTTCTATGAACAAGGGATTATTTTATTTTTTATTTATACGTAAAATAATTGGAACTGAGCTGGCCATTGTTTATGGTTACTTCTAGTAGGTAACACTTTCATGGAAGAACGAAAAAAAAGGAAAAAAGGTTTCGAAATTGAAAAATATTTGCATTCAAAAGTTATGTTTTCTGAAGAATTACCCAAATGTGATAATATTAGTAAATAACAGGTTGGAAGTTTGTACGAGAGTACTATATACACATTCATTCTATATACACATTCATGGTATAAAAAATTGTTTGCCTACTAATTGTCAACTATTTATGTTATTTACTATTCAATTGCTGACTAAATATTAAGGTATTCAGCCAAACCAAGTATTCGGTTTTGTGTGCCAAATAGCCAGCAGTATACCAAAAATCAACTGCATATTCAATGTATCCCTAATTTAAACGAAGAGCTTTTTCAAAGTTGGTGGGTATGCATGTTAAAACCCAGTGTGCATGTGTGGTTGAAAACATTGTCCTACTATTGAGTGCAGTAATTTAGTGTGGTTGAATAGTACTTAGGATGATTACTGAGTACTCAACCCAAGTTCATGCTACTGGGTCAAGTACTGAATATAGATCTTTTTTTAACGAACAACTGACATACACAAGGGAAAATTTTTCTGTTATTGGAATATTTATATGGATATTGAGCATGAAATAAGTTTTCAATTAAAAAGGAAATCCAAAAAAATTTAAAGTTTAAAATTTAAAACTATTTTTTCAGAATTTGTGGGGGGAAAATTGAAATTGATTTAAAAAACTTAAATTTTTCCATCACAGTTCTTTCTCACGTTAAAAATTAATCATAGATAGCTTCTTTGTGCTTTAAAAATTTTTGACCAGTACTTTTACTGGGAAGTTTCTTATTTTGGGGTAAGGAGCTGAAGATTCCCGTAGTTTGTCTTTTTCCTTCCAACAATGCAACATGTTTTCTGTCTTTACTTTTCTTTTTGAACTTGGAAAAAAAAAAATACAAATACTAAACCTGTACAAATGCATCCTTTAGGACTGGACTCAGACTCCAATATTATTCCTATAGCGAACAAAAGTAGTTTTATCCAAATATTATGTTTTTATGTATAAAATTTGTTTAAAAGTTTTATTTATGTATGGGCAAATGAAAATTTATGAAATAAAATAGTTTATTTTTATTTATCCCTTGTGGCCCCCCTTAGCCCCTCTACTAGAAAATCTGCTACCATGCTTATGTATGGGGTTAAAAAACTTGGATGCTTATGCTCTGAAAAAAGGTGTTTTCAATATCTGTGTTTATCATACTGTGGATGCCCGTCAGGATATAGCCCATATTGGCACTAAAAATTCCAAAATGTTTTTTCCCTGAAATTTCCCCTTATACTTGTACTACAGTTGCAGGTTTCCCCCAAGATCTTTGCAAGACTCCAAAGTGCTTTATGTTTAATTATATCTCTTAATGATCATCATTATCGTTTATGTTTTCAATTGAATATGATTCATTGTTTCTTTCTTTTTTTGAAATTGATGTTCACTAAATATTCATAACCTCATTTTGTTTTCTTTTCAAAACAGACCACATATTTTGAATTGATGTTGGAAAAATGCTTTTCTTTGTCACTCGTTTGATTTGATGAAACAAATTTTTCGATATTTACATGTTTACCAGCTTTTATGCATTAAACTTAAGATTTATACATTTTAGCAGTTACGATGTCTTTTGATCTAGCCTTAATTTTTTGTTTAATTTTATTATAGCCTTTATTTCTATGTATGCATGTCTTTTTCCTAGGATTCCTGGAAATTATGTAAAAATCCTTTGAACATCATATTAGGGAGGAAAACCTTATGAAACCAGGGAAAGGGGTGAAAAAAAATAGGGTCCTTTAAAATGCTTTATTTTGATTTTCACTATTCAGTGAGAATGCTGCTCTGCTTTAAATGTGTGAAAAATAAATCATTCTTAATTTTCCTTATGGTGTTTTCTTTTTAGGGCAATATTTTGGATAAGTTACTGAACTAAAGGATCCAAAAGGAATAAAGATTTGGAAAAAGTGATTCAACCAAGTTTTGAAAAATTTGACCATAATTTCTCTTCTGAAAAAGTTTATTTGTAATTATGTTGTTTTTTAACTTGTAATTAGTGTAAAATAAACCTTTTTGATGTTTTAACTTCTTTGTTTTCATTGTTGACACTTCTGGATATTGTCTCTTCTTATTTCTTATGTAGACATGCTCACATATTTTTTTGGTAATAATTTTTGAGCTAAAATTCTTTCTCTCGATAAAATTGTTTTCGAGATGCTTACCTTTAATGGATACTTATGGTGTTTAAAAATTAATTTATCCATAAGTTTATGCTAGCTAGTAAAAAATGCAGTCTATTTTTGAAGTCGACTGCACAAGTTTTTAATTTATGTATAATTTAATTAATTTATAACTTTTTAAATATGAAGTATAAATATGTTTTTTAATAATTTATATAACTTTTTTGAATGTTCTATGTTCTTTGAATGAACGAGGTCAGCAAACAAGTAAAGGCAATGGACGAACCATTAAAAAAAAAAAAAGTTGCCAATGTTGGTAACATGTGTTTTAGCGATGAAACAAATTATTGTGTATGTAAGCATTTTACATAAAATGTTAAGTGTTGTATTTTACTATAATCCATACAGTAAAAAAGCTTTACTGAATTTGTTTTTTTTTTTCAGTTAAGTTTCCCTTATTTCACGGGATTTTTTCTATATTTCTTTTTATACTTTTCTCTCTTAAACATGCATTCTCATTTTTAGAGATCATTTAATAGAATATTTATAATTCTGGCAACTGGGGTCCTCAAACTGCATTACTAACAGTGTTAGCCTATTTTACGTATTAATTGAATTGTAAAAATGACTTGCATTTTATTGTGTTCTTAAAACTTTTATTCATAACTTGGTTCTTATATGACAATAAACTAAGTTTTAAAGCACCTAATAATTTATGGGCAATGACGATAAAGAATGACATTTTTTTATGAACATCATGTTAATTTACAGGAGGCAGTGACCATAGAAAAGTTTTATGAGCATAACGCCAATTTACGGGCAGTGATCCTAGAAAATGAATTATAGCTTTTACGGAAGTAATATCAATTTACGGGCAATAGGCGTAGAGAATAAATTCTAGCTTTTACGGGAGCAATATCAATTTACGGGCAATAGGCCTAGAAAATAAATTTTAGCTTTTACGGGAGCAATATCAATTTACGGTCAATGGGCGTAGAAAACAAATTCTAGCTTTTACGGGCATATAGTCAATGTACGGGCAGTGGCCGTAGAAAAAGGAATATAATTTTCACGGGCACATTGTCAATTTACGGTCACTCCCCTTTTATTTTACGGGGAGGAAATTACGGGCAAACCTATTATTTTCACGGTCATGAAAGATTACGGGCAGAATATTATATTTACGGGCAGTGACCGGACCACTTTCTGCCGGTCACTGACCGTATTCTAACGGTGAAATTTCTTACAGTGCCTTCCAAAAAAAAATCAAATCAGTTCAGTAGTGTTGGAATAATTCGAAAACATACATAAAAAGCCGCAATACGAAATCATAACCTCCTTTTTTGAAGTCGGTTAACAATGAGGCAGTGAGAAGCAAAGAGATGAAAGTGGCAAAATTAAAAATTTGGAGATAACCAGTACACATTGTAGGTGAACCTCTCCTCTGTCTTGGGGCAAGAGATGGTACTAGTAGCCCTGGTAGTTGCTGCTGTACAGCATGATTTAGAAAAACATTTTAATGAAAGCCTACCTACACTCTCAAAAATTCTTCCTTCAATTGACGGAAATTGTCTTGGCAGCAGTGCTGCCGGACCTTTTCCGATATTTAATGGATTTCCGTTTCTATTTCCTCCTGTCAAATGAAGAAACTTTCGTCCATACATTTTCCGTCATTTTACGAATTTCCGGTTCTTTTTTCTGTCAAATGAAGAAACTTCAGTCGCCCTTTTTTCCGCTATATGAAGGAAATTTTCCGTTATTTAAAGAAACGTCCATTATGGTTGTTTCTGGTACATGAAGTTAACTTTTCGTTATTTGAAGAAACGCTCGTTACTTTTTTTTTTTTTTTTTTTTTTGTTACATGAAAGATTTATATCGTAAATTGAAGAATGTCTGTTATGATTGTTTCTGTCAGATGAAAGAAATTTTGTGTTATTGAAGAAACTCTCATTATTTTTTGTTTCTGTAAAATGAGGTATTTTTTAATTCATATTTTTTGTTCAGATACTTGAATCTATTTTTTTTTTTTTCCAAACTACAAAAGTTGTCTTTTCAAAGACAATTTTTCTAGTTTGAAAAAGAGCTATTTTTTATTTGTTCAAACCGCCAAATCACAAGTAGAAAATTCCATTAAAAAGTTCAGGGTGGCGACAGATCAGGGAGATCAGGGAAAAGTCAGGGAACTTTATTAATCAGGGAAAAGTCAGGGAAATATCAGGGAATTTTGAAAAAATAACAAAAAATCAGTGAAAATTAATTTTAAGAAGAAAAAAATTTTTTTTTTTGCTTTACAAAATTAAGTACTCTAATTCTCTACGCATTTTCCGCCAATTATCTGTTTAAAAAAAAAGTAAAATTAATGAGGTGCGATTATACACTGCCGCATATTTGTGCATCTTTTTTCCTCAACGCCAAAGTATTGAATCATACTTATTAACCACAGGATGAACTTCCTAAGATTGCTTCTGTGTCTGTTAGGTTGTTTATTCTACCTAGCTTGAAATTTCCTTTTACGCTTTCTATGCTACGTAAAATAAACAACCATACAGGCAAAGAGGAAGCCTTCATTAATGCCTTAGCTCCTTTGCCTTTATTCCATTGTCTCGAAGTAATTAGCGTACTGTAATTAGGATTTCAAGAAGAAATCTTTGGTTTTTGAATTAATACTATAAAAGCTTAAAAGTTATACTATTTGTTGTCACCACAGGTTATAAAGGTTTTCTTTTCTTCCGACTTAAGTGGTTCTTTAATTTTATAACCAAATTGTATTCTTCTTTATGTATTTTGAAATTAACTAATCGCTTTTTTTTTCTTGCATTTCAAAGTTGTTTGTTACAAAAGCAATCTAAGATTTTTTTTTCGTTACATACTGAAATCATTTGAAATTGAGTTAACTTGTGTACTTAAGTAAATATCTTTATTTTTTTATTGTTAAAATGCTTTATTCATTCATTAAAACCTATGTTCTTGAATAGAGAAAAGCTCCCTGTGAATGGATGTCAAATGGTTTCATCTGTTTGCATAAATATGTCTATTACTTATTATTTTGCAACAATTATTATACTGTTTGAAAATTTAGTTCAAAATAATTTCGGTTACTTTTTAGTTCCATCATAAATACACATATGTTTTTAAGAGTAATTTTAATAGTTACTTAAAATTCTTATGCTAAGTGATTTCTGGAAGTAAAGTTTTTTTTTTTTTTTAATTTTCTATAAATCTTTCCATTGTAGAAAAATTTAATATACTGTTTTGTAGGTCCCCCCCCCAAAAAAAAAAAAAATTGACTTGGTATGTTTTTTTTAACCATTTTATTAAAAAAGTAGCATTTTTTAAAAATGTATCTTTAGTTCAACAACTTTACACAACTTAAAACGTTTAAAATACTGCATTTTATACAAACATACAATGGATTTCAAACAGAGCAAAGAAAGAAAACCATTATCATTGGTAACGTAAATCAGGGAAATTTGGTGAATTTAATCAGGGAAAAGTCAGGGAACTTTTTTTCACAGTTCCTGTCGCCACCCTGAAGTTCAAAAGTAGATTCCTCATTGATTAAATTGAAGAACTAACGTAAATAATGCACAAATTAACACGAAAAATATTTTTTTCATGTAGTTTTGTGTTAATTTGTGCTTTATTCAAGTTGGTTTGTCAATTTAATCATATTGTAGCAAAGCTTATTTGATCTTTTTTTCATTTAGATTCATCATTGCTAAATATTATTTATCAAAAATATATTTGTGTCACCTGAAAGCAGGTATCTTATTACATTGCGGTCATTTTTCAAAATGCAGGTTTCTTTCATGAAAGACGACAAATGGTAAAAGTTTAATTTTCATCAACTTCATAAAAATTTTAAGATTATGAAAATTAGTTTGTGAAAAATGCCCATTTCGTGCAATGAGATAACCGCTTTCATATGCTGAAAACAAAATTATCAAAAATTGATTCTATGCTGGTAAACTTGCGATTTACTCACTCTGGTATTTTCCTGAAGTTCTATTTAAATAAGAAAATAAAAAAAGGAAGCTGTAAAACATATATAAAGGACCTCAACAAAAAGCTGTGTTTAGTATTGGAAGAAGAGAAAGAGATTTGTTTAGTATCACTTAGTAAAATACAAAAAGAATGGATTTACAGTAAAGGAATGTAGAATTAACTTTATTTTTATAGGCATTTATACATGCAGGTAATATTAACAACATCAGCAACAATTTTATTTCATTGGAAAATGAATCTTTTGCAAATGAATACAAAACAAAATCTCTTGAAAATTCCATTAATTTTATTTTTATTCCTGCATCAACTACCACCTTTATGGATATGAACAATTGACTAAAATAAAGAATTGAAATTGACATTATATGATGAAAAATTAATGGATTTAATTCTGTTAAACATAATTGAGACTAGATAATTTAGAAATGAGTTTGCACCCAAATAAGAATAGTTTCTTGACTTTTTTTTTTTTAATTTTTTTGTTCAAAGAGTATATGATATTTTGAACAAAATATATAACGAAGTCATTTTACATAATTTTTCAATCATAAAAATTACAAACTAGATAAATAATCTTAATTTAATTTCTGATATGATTAATTTAAATTTTAATTTCTGAAATTAAGGTTTACAACATAAATGTAAGCTTGTATACATAATTTTCTGAATAAAGAAACAGGAGAACAGTAAGATTTCTAATTAAGACATCCCGAAGATTATGTAAAAATACTACAATTTAAAAAAATATGCGAGAGTAAAGTATAAAAATGACCAGGCAATTTTTTTTTGCTTGCTTTTTTAAGCAAAATATTTCTAGTAAGGTACCTTTGATCTATACTTTGGTTTTATATTATTTTTAGCTTTATAGTGATATGACAACACTGCCCATATAGTTTGAATCTTTATCACCGTAGTTTTCCGTGTAGCTGAATTTCTTTTCACAAAGCAACAAATTTGAGATAATACATGTTGAAGAGTAATTTTAAGTATTAAATATATTTTACATCCATTAACTTTGAACCAACAATGTAGTTTTCGTTGTAATAGCATGTAATTAAAATAAAGCTAATCCCATTATAAACACTAAAGTAATACAGAATTATCGGCAATAATTGCCAATGTATCAAAATTAGCATTTAGATAGCAACTTCTGACATCAATGTTTATTTATTCATAGTTGCTAATTCATTAACATTTCTTCAATTAAAATATTAAGTCTGTCTTTTAATTTTGAAATGACTAATTTTTAGCCAATTCAATTTTTCAGCCAATTTTATTAGTTTCAGCAGGGAACATTATGCTTTTCACAAATTCTTTAAGCAAGAAAAAAGTATTTAAAAAAAAAAGAACTTAGGGTCTTTTGTAAAACCTCAAATATTTTTAGTGAGTTCTGTGCCACTAAGGATATTTTTTTAATGCAGTAATTTAAAAAATTGACAATTTAAACAAAAGCATAATTTACAAGGATAATTGTGTATCAAATCATTACTGAATAGGGTCATTTCCTAAATTTTGAAAGTATTTTTTTTTCTGAAAGAGCATGCTTAAAAACCTAGTATTTGGCCATTTTTAAAATAATTTGACGAAGTTTACTGTTTTTAAAAAAAATATTTAAATCGATGCGCAGACTCAACATTATTTTTTACTCTTCTGCCTATGACATCACACATGAGGAACTGCCATTCAATGTTGCCATTCGCGCAGAGCATAATATTTAATTCACTTCTTTACTCATATGTATGGCAACGATATGGTTCATAACAAGCGTAGAGCGCAATATTAAATTTGCTTCTTGATTATCATAACGTGGACTCGCAGTAAACAGCAAGTGTAAGCATTCAGAGCGCAAGTGGAATACGCGCATAAGTTCATCATTTGTGACGCCATGAAGACCACGCCTTGTTTGAAAAATCGGACATTTAAAAAAATTAATTAAAAAATAACTGCTGGGAAAATGAAAGTATTTTCTGGGTCCATGTTATTATTTTATTATTATTATTTTTTTTTTTTTTTTTGCTCATTCTATCAACTCCAGTGACTAAAAGTAGTACTTTTGACTGAAGAAAACAATCCCATTGTTTAATCAATTAAGAATAACATTCCCAATATCAGCTGGTCCTAAAACTTTAATTAAATTTGTGTTGATAAGTTTTTGTTCAATAATGATTAAGTTGCAGAACATTCATGAAGAAACTATTCTTAAAATGTCTCAAATACAGTATACTCTCCATATCACGAAGTCGAAGGGACGGTAAAAAAAAGTTCGAGATATCGAGATAACAAGGTCATAGTCATTATAAAAAAATATTCTAAAAATTAGTCACAATAGTTAAAAATAAGTGGAAACATGCGATGAAAGTTGAAAAAAAGTCTTAATACAATAACAAAAATTTTAATTTTTAAAATGAACGAAAAATAATAGAGAAAAAAGAACTCTATTAACAGTGGCGGATGGGCCAGCATGAACCGGCCCTGGCATTACCAGGCCAGCCGCCCCCTTAAGGGAGAGTTTTCTAGTTTCATTTGCCAACTTTCAAATGTAGATGGCGCAGAATTTCACTCGGTTTTAAAGGGGGGGGGGAATAAAGGTCCCTCTCTAAACAGCTTCCCACAGAGGGAAGTAATTAGACGTTAATAGCTGTCACGGGAACCGAACCCCTCTCCCTTCAGGCAAATGCAAAGACGAAGACCGGTTTGCTCTTTCAACATTTCTCTACAGGAGCAAATGGTCAAATTTTAGCTTCGGAGTGATTTTTGTGATGCAGTTATAGGAATTAGTTTTTCTGAAAGGTATTGACACCAGGGCCCAATTTCCCAATAGGCAGAGTAGGCAGCTGCCTAGGGTGGCAAATTTTTCAGGGGCGGCAAATTTTGCTTTAACCACACATTTTTTTTAATTCTTTTTTTGGTCTTAAAAGTAAAATATTAGTATTTTTTCATTTTTCGAAGATAATTTTTCTCATCATTTAATAATTATTACTTTCACACATCTTATGAAAATCAAATGTTTTTCAATCATGGTAATTAATCAGCGTAAAATAGTAAGTGAAGACGAAAAGAAGGTGTTAATTTCAGAAAGTGTCGTTGCGTTTATCCAGAAGTCGCAACAAGATTGGAGTTTGACTATGATTTTAGTGTTATACTTAGGTTTATTCAGGGCTGGTTTCTTGAGTGACTGACGTTTATTTTCTTTTTTACATTATTAATATTTAAAAATTGCTTTCTGTTAATATTAAGTCTCGGAGGTAAATAAAAATGAATGACGAGCGAAAAAGGCTGACTGCTTTTAAATAAAGGAAACATGCTAAATGGAAACATGTTCATAAACATTAAAAAACGAAAAACAAAAAAGAGTCATCAAAATTTTTTTAAACATGATATGTTTTTTTTTTCAAATGGGCAGTTTTCAAAAGCGGAAACTTTTGCAAAGTAATCCAGCTACAATTTACTAATGAAATACCATTGAACAGTGAGGAGTGGTAAGAACACAAGAGAGTGAACGTAATAACAGAGTAAATTATTCAAATCGTTGATTCGTAGATTGAAAAAAAAAATAATAGAATAAAGATGCTGCTATAAATAAAGATGACAACTGATAAAATGGTTAACGCACAAGACATTAAAGTTCAGTGCTTATCAAAGATTCAACGATATAGATATTAAATAATTAAGCTAGGTTTGATTAAAACACAGTTTTGATCAAAAGAGCGCGTAAAAGTAACTTTTTTTCAAAAAGTAACAGAATTCATTCGGAATGTAATCGTGTTCTTTTTTTTTCTTTTTTAATTCTAAATTCAAAATGTCTTTTTGAGCAAACAATGAAACAATAAAAAAGTTTTTTTCTCTGAAAATAAAGATGCTGTCTCATGTGAAACATACTAACATGCTTAGCATTCGAGAAAAATCTCGGTCACTCTTTATCTCCCCGTTTTCTATCATTATATTTTCCCTTATAGGTCTAACTCAAGTCTGTATCATTTTTCAGTAATTCATGTGCGTTGTCATTACAAGGAAATGTTTTAAAACTTCAAAGAATGATAGAAAACATGTTTTATGAAACTATAGGACACTGAAAAAAAAAAAAAACTATGCTCTATTAATTGATAATTGCAAATAAATATACATATTGTAAATATTATTTAAATTGTTTTTATGTGAATCGCTTGATAACTTCCCAAGAGCAGTTGGGGAGACCGGGGTAAGCTGTTACATTCGAATTTAAAACTAACCGCCTGTAGAAACTGACTTTCCTTGCACTACTAGATGATAGCACTCACCCATCTGCACAGGGATACCCATCCCCCCAAGTTCAATGGCGCAAATTCCCCCCCCCCCAAAAAAAAAGGTTTCTCACTTTTGAATCTGGTGAAATATAACAGTTTTTAGAGTGTTTAATTTCCATTCACATTCATGGGGGGAGAGGGGGGGTAGTGCTAACAAATAGCATTTTGAACTGAAATATTGTTTGGATTGTTGACCCACCTTGCCTTCCCAAATTTTCCAACGTGCACCTTGAGTAAACAAGTTTTGTGTACCCCTGAATTTTGCTACAACTTTTTTTTTTTCAAACGCATGAACAATAGGGAAGTTTTCGATTTTTCAATTTTATTTTTATATGATAGAGTAACATGTATGAACATCATAGGTGAAAAAATTTTTGCGATACGATAAGTAGTTTTTTTTAAATTAATTTTTAAAGTTCAAGCTCTTGTGACGTCAAATGGCATAGGAAGTGACGTCATCCCCTCTTCTGATACGGGGAGAAGCGAAAGTCACGCATTCGACTTCGAAGGCGAAACGTAAAAGGCTTTCTCCCCGCATTTAACTCCTCGCGTTTCTGGAACATTAAACCTCTCATACTCTCGAAAATATTCGAATATCTCATTGGTGTTACTTGAGGAAGATTATTTAGATTGTGCTTTAACGAATCCGGCCTCCAAAGTGTGTTCAAAAGGATTATTGAATTTCTAAAAAATATAAATATCAGCGCGCTCAAAATGTCCCTAGCGAAAACAAGGGATCTTCGGCGGAAGGCTGCCCATTCGCGCCCTGTGACGTAGGCTCGTGACGTTTCAGAAGCGCGCACTTTTGCGCGTGAATTTTTAAAAATTCATTAAAAATCAACCACGGTGTTTTAAAATTCGGCGATGATGAATTTTTTAGTTTTGAGGGTCAATTAACAATATCCAATAGCCAAAATATGAACATTTAATAGGTTGCAACTTCCCTATTACAGGAAGAGTTCATTCAACTCTCTGGCTTGGGATGGAAGCATTACTAGATTTACACAATATGAATCTATGCAATATGAATGTGATTTTATTGTCCCTTAGATTGTGGGTCCGGGGGAAAATTGTAGTTTTAAAATCAGTTTTAGACGATCTCTGGTGATGTTAGGGGGATAAAAGGTTTGTTGTGCCTTTCTCGGAAATTTTTCAATATTGAAACTTTAAAAACGCAATTGTAGACAGTTTAACGTTGTTTGAAAAAGGGTTTTCCTTTGTTTTCAAAATTGTAGTTCTAAAAACACAGTTTTTGGACTATCTGTGATAATGTTAGGGAAAGGAGATCCTAGGGCTCACCCCAGGAAAATTTTCAAAATTAAAGTTTTAAAAATGCTATCTATGGTGGGGGGAAAAGCAGTTTTCTGAAATTGAAGCTCTAAAATCGCAATTGTAGCCGACCTTTGTAACGTTAAGAAAAAGAGTTTTCGGAAGCTCTTCCGGAATTTTCTCGAAGTTGAAGCCCTGAAAATCAAATTTAACACGATTTTTTAATAATGTTGACGAGAATGGAGGGGGGGGGAGAGGGGTGCTCCACTTAAATTTTCGAACTTGTAACTTTGAAAACGCAGTTTTGATAGATCTCGATAATATTAGTGGGAATTGAATTTCGGTGCCATTCCCCCGGCAAATGTTTGAAATTGATACACCAAAAACGCAATTCTAGGCTTGTCTTTAATCGTGTTAAGAAAAGAGGGGGTAATCAGGGGATCTCTCCTAAAAAATTTTCAAAATTGCAGTACTACAACCGCAGTTTTAGATGACTCTTAATGACAAAGACGGTGTTATTCTGGCGCTACGGTGAGGGGCGCTCTCCTGGAAGTTTTTCAAAATCCAAAATTTTTTCTACAATTGAAGTTGCATATCCAAAAAAAAGATGAATCAGACACCCCGTGACAGATATGTTTCGGAAATTCTTAAAAATTGATTCAGCTATTCAGTACACATCGAAAATCAGAACTCAAGAATTTTCATGAATCAAGTATCCTTCCTTTTATACATATCAGATATAGAAGAAACTAAATATGATTTTCGAAAAATAATTTGAACCCTTTAAGAACAGACTGTTCTACCTCCATCAGCGAAAACCAACATCACTGAAACTTTTAATAAAAATCATCTAATGATAAATTGAAACAATCAGTTTAAAAATGGCAGAGAAGATGGTAGTAAAGTGAAATGAAAAATTCTTCATAAGCTTGAACTCGTTAATGAAGACAATACATTAATTGCCGATTGGAGGGATAAAAAATATGTTATTCGCAAAATTCAAAACTAGTTCTTAACGATTGTCGAGGTGCAAATGAATCAATGGAAGACTGGAGCATACTGCTCAGAATTATCACAAACAATAAAACATTTTTGACCTCTCTCTCTTTCATCATTTTTAAAACACGCATTCAACATGCAAAATTGTGCTACTACCAGAAAATTTATAAAAACATTGAAAAGAAATCAAATCGTCTGATCCAGCTTTGAAACGGACATCAACTCCATGCCGTCTGTGATGTTCCCTTCATTGAAAAAGAGACACGGTCATTAAATTTTGGAAAGGAATCGTCAGTAGGCCGTCGCTAGGTCAAAAAACTGGGGAGGGGGGGGGAGTACGCTTTCGGCGGTCCGTTAATTATTTCAAACGCATGTTCCAATATGCAGAGAGAGAGAGAGAAGATTTGGTTTATGGTTCAGAAGGGATAGTCGTATTACTAGACCTTAGTACTAGTACTATAAATTTAATTGTAAGGATAATATTCAATCAAAATTAAGGGGTGTCGGAGGGCTACCTTCTTGCATTATTTTGAAATTGAAGACATAAAAACGCAGTTTTAGATTATATTTTAAGTTTGGGAGGATGGGGGAGAGGAGGTCCAAGATAGCCTCTCCCGATAATTTTTCCAAATTTAAGTTCTCAACACAATCGTACGTTATATTTAATTATGTTCAGAAGAGGGGGTACGGGGCTCACCCCCGGGAATTTTAAAGATTGTTATTTGAAAAACACAGTTTTAGACGACCTATGGTGATGTTAAGGGAGGAAGAGACTCTTGATCATTGTTCTATAATTTTTCAAAATGCAAACTTCAAGCACGCATTCCCATTTGTGAATTATTCGTGATTGTGACACGTAAAGGGGAGTCTGGGGGCTCTCTCCCGAAAAAAATCTGAAAATTTTAGTTCGAAAAATGCAGTTTTAGATGATCTATGGTGATCAGTGGCATAGCTACACTTTCTGGCGCCCGGGGCGATTAATTTTATATCCGATGAACCGTTTTTTTTTATTGAAGTGAATGAATTACGAGCAGCATTTAGTTATCAATTCCAGTTTAGTGAATCATTTTCTGCTCTTCAAATTGTATGTGAAACAATTGTCAATATTAAGTAAGTCCATTTCATAATTATGATATTTTTCTATTTACTGTGTATCCGATGAACCGTCTTTTTTTATTATTCAAGTGAATAAATCTCGTGTATTATTTTGTTTTATTTTCTGGTTAAATGTAGCATTTTCCCCTTTGTATGATATGTATATATTTATCTTGAGAGGTGTGAAAAGATGCATCACACGGTGTGATGCATATTTACTGCATAAACTACACAGTGCATTGTGTACAATCCCTTAGAGGCAATTCTAAAAAGAACTAACTTACGTAGTGCATGGTTCGAAGGAATCCCATTGCTAGTTTCAATGTGTGAATTTTAGGATGAAAAATCAGCCGATAAAAGTGGTAAACTGCAGCGGTGCCCACAGGGGGGGGGGATTATGGCGCAAGTTGCGCCTTCGAAATTTTTGGGGGGGATTTTTTTTCTTGAAGGTTTTTTTTCCTTTAGAACATGAATTTTTTTAATTTTGGAAAGAAAAAATATTCAAACTCATTCAACAAGAAATAAATGCATTAATAATACTTTTTCCGCGTACACTTCAGGGCCATCACCGTAGCCCCCCCCCCCCTCCGTTTTTCAGAAGTGCGGCCGACAATTTCATTTTAGGGATGCAACTAACGAAGAAAAGGGAAAACTCTTCGTTGTTTTAAAAAATTAAAATAGTAATTATAAATGAACAATTGAAATAGTGCACTATAGTTGTACTGTAAACTGTACAATTGATACAAGAATGATATTTAACTTTAAAAGACGCAGATGGTGATGATTTATGTGATATTTATTATGTGATTTCATAACGTTTCCATTCTTCCTGGTTTCTTAAATTTACAATACAAGAACAGCTTCCATTTTCATAATTTTTGCATTTTGCTTAGAAACTACTCTGTGAACTTTTACGGATTTCCTTTTCTTGCTTTTTAATTGCATTGCAGATTTGGAAAATTCACTCATAACTAATTGTCGTGCTACCTCGGACGCATTTTATAATTGTTCAAGCACATAATCTTTAGCTTTTCTTTATTTGTCAGAAACTTTCTCTTTTTCATTCTATCTTCAATCTTTAAATGAAACAGTGCTTTTATGTGTCATTATATTTCATCAACTTTCCCATATAGAATGAAAAAAAAAAAAAATGGAAAATGAGAAGTAGTTATTTGTATAAGCGATGTTTAAACTAGTACGGTGTGGGAACTTCCGCTCTCAGTGATGCCAAAGGGATGAAGATCCATTACACACCGTGATTCCCATCGGAAAATTTTCGTGTTGCGGGCGGAGAATTCGCGTTAGGTCTAAAATTCTTTACCGGGGAAAAAATCGCGTTATAGCTATTTCGTGTAAGTCGGATCGCGTTGTAGCGGGAGTCGACTGTAAAAGCTATTTTGATGAGGTATGATTTTCTCCTTTAAATCGCAATGTCTCGAAATGGTATTTTTGAAACTAAATGTTCCTTTTTCTCATAAATTAAATTGTGTTAGGCTTTGAAATTTTTACTACCTATTCCATACATCTAACTGCCTATACTGAATTAAATTTTTTCTCATATTCAAAAAGTATTTTTTATGGGGCTGATTTCGTGTTGCAAAATGGCATTTTTGGAAACAAATACAGTAACTTACACATTAGAATTTAAAAAAAAAAAACCTAAGCTTTCTTTCTATAAAATTTTATTTCAGTATAGAGAAAAAAGTCTACTTAAGGTACTGAAAAAATTTCATAATTGTATTTTTAATAGATTTTCAGAAAAAGGTACATGAACCTGTGCAAATCAACATTGATGGTATAATGGGTACTGACTCCCCTTATTTGGTCACTTATTACAAAACTTTTATTCAGACCAGAATGAATTTTATGTTTATTTTATAAAAGTACTTACACACAACTCAAATAATAACTGCGATTAATCTTACTGCTTTATATCAGCAAATTTCCTATAAACAGTGAGTTTCAAACTGAGACATTCATTTAAGCAGAAGGTTTTTAATTAATGAATTGAAGTCTAAGTAAACCTTTCACATTCACATAGAAAGTAATGACTTTCGATGCACAACTTTTCATCCTCTTGAATCAGTATCTTTAATCGTTCCTGTATCAGTGAAAAAGAAAACCATCCAAATTCTGTAATATAGCAGTACACTGTTAGAACTACAGGAGCCGTTGAAAGGTCCTTTGGCACCCTGGGGTGAAAGCAAGGTGCATCCGGGTGAAAACGGAGGCTTGGAGATGTCCTTGCGGTTCTTTTGGCTCCTTTAAAAAAGGGTGCGCAACTGTCACGTGATCTGTCACATGATATTTATGATTTTTAATGGCGGCGTTCATGAAATGATAAAAGTCATCAGTTTCATGCATTTTGTATTATTACGTTTATTTTTCAAATTTATTCTTCGTGATTACAGTAGTAGATGCCTTCTTCTGACGACTCGATTTTACTAAAAGGAGCTTGTAACCCTGTAACCGCTGTTCCATGCTTGTTTACAAGTCAATTAAGTGAAACTGGACCGTTACTACTTCGCTGCTAAGTTTTTTTTGTTCTTATATTTATTTCACGTATGATTATTTTGTTTCGGTCGCTATTCTTTTGAGAGATGAGAAAATTATATAGTTTCGCTCACAATTCTGTAAATATCTTTGACTTTTTTTCGTTTTAATGAATCTACATCGCGTGTGCTGATACATATGTGCTGAATTTAAGGTGAAACATTTTTTGACTTTGAGATATTTACCCGCGTGATTTCATGCTGTCAATTGTTTCGAAAGCTGAATTGCATGTATTTTAATTTCGTTTCAAACTATTTGGGTCGTTGCACAGTCAGAGATGTTTTAACAAAATTTTCTGCCTTGCGAACGATCCTATTGGTTTGAAGCGAGGATTCTCCTTGAACGAATGAAGTTGAAATTTCTGAAGATTTGTTTACTTCTCGTCAAAAAAGTTTTAAGACTAAACTTTAAGGCTTGTGTAGTAAATTAAATCTTGACTAACATGCTTCATTATAAATAATGATGTGAAACACCTCTTAGCTGCTGCATAGGTTATAAATTCAAATTTGGTAGGTTGTGGCAAATAGAAAAACATGCTTTGCTCTAGCAACGAAGCAATTGATATTTTTTGTATTCCCATTGACCAAAATTATGGAAGGATCCTGATTGAGGAAGCAGTCTTGAATTTACAGTCAAACCCTGACTTAAGGCCCACCCTTTAAAGCACCAATCCTATTATGCCACCATAATTGTGTCGCTTGTTATGACGCAGACTAATACCATGCTCCAAAAAAATGCTTTTTCAAAAAATTTTCTGATGTTTACAGTAAGTTGACAATTATTTAATTACAAATACTGATTATTCTCTTCTGTATCTATAGTGTAATAAGCACTCCCATTCAAGTTATTCAAAAGTAGAGTACTCCAAAATGTTTCCAGGCAAAAACGCTTTGTGGAGAGCTCGTTTGCAATAAACTTGTGGTCTACTCTCTACCGAAAAACACTATCAGTGGTTGAATAGGAAAGTGGGGCTTTGTTAACATGTGCCTGCATTTTTTACACCAGGGCTTAAATTTTACACAACCTTTACAACCCTTTTAGCTAAATGGGTTTATGGGATGAAATTACACCAGAAACTAGTCAATAGCTGGAGATATGGGGTTTAGTTGAAGGTGAAAAACAGTGCAGAGTAATGTTGAAATGAGAGATTCAGAATAACATCAACAAAGAGATTGTTTTGCAAAATCTTCCACAGTAAATAAATACATTGATGCCAAAAAATCAGTTTCAGCTTTTGAAAATATGGCTCTCGAGGAAATTATTAAGTTAGCGATTCCGATTCATCTGAAGGAGAACTTGAGAATGTAGAAGGGAATTTTAAGTCAGAAACTAAAACGAACATCACATTTAGAAACTAACAAAATTGTTAAAGGAATATGCGACTGATAGAAAAATGTTGAACAGCCTTCTTGCATTAGAAAAGAACAGAGCTATCTTTTTTGAGCAAAAAAAAAAAGTCAAACTGAAACTAAAAAATATTAATATTTTGGACCAGAAAACAGGTAGTTTAGATAAACTAATTAATGTTGGAGCCTGAAATCTATTATTTTTTTAAACTTAAAGAGGTAAAATCGTGCTTTAATTTTATCACATTTCTTAACATTATTTGTAATCTTACACTTTATATTCCGATATATTGCCAAAATCGATATAACGTCACCAAAAGATGGGATTTGACAGTGAAGTTATATCGGAGTTTTACTGTAAGTCTATCAAACAGTCATATTAATATGATGACAGACTGCAGGGTTTTGTCGAAGCAGAAAGTGGCTCAATCACATAGGCATGATCTTACAGCATTGTATCCCAAGATGTCACGAAATAGTGCTCAAAGAACTCCATAACTTGAAGGTGAAAATTCTGGTTTTTAAAAGCAAAAGCATTAGGCTCGTAGCTGAAACATTAGGAGTACAGTAGAATACCTTTATAACGCCAACCTGTATAACGCAATTGTCTATAAACCGCACTACTTTTCAAAAGTAAACAATAGGTTTTGAAGAAAAAAAATCTCTCTGGTTTGTCTTGCAAACATAAATATTGTTAGGTAAATTCAATTTTGAAACTGTTTTTCATCTTTTCATCTTAATTCAAAGCTTTTAAATAAAAATTAGTATTCACAGAAAAAAGAAAATACCAGATGGCTCTTGAAAAGGCAGCTGTTATGTTAACCGTGGAGCTAGCAGAAGTGCGGAATAATTCACTTTCTTTTGATTGTGAAACATATTTATTTGTGAATGACTAATGGTTTATAATTAGTGCTTTAGGACTCGTTGCAGATAGAACTCATTCTGAAATGCTAATATTATAGATATATTCTGAATATTAGTTTCAAAATTTGAATTGACCTATATAATGCCAAAACCTGTATAACACAAAAGCTCTGGTCCCAAGGTGTGCGTTATAACGGTCTTCTACTGTATTATTTATTAATTGTGGGTACTAATAATACAATATATTCATTAGGTTTTTAGTTGTTGCTTTGTAGGAATTGAACATTTTTGTATTCTGTCACTTTTTTCTTACCTGGGTGCAATATGCTGTCAGATAATAGTACCAGGCTTGATGGTGCACTGATTTGGTGCAAGTAAAAAACACCATAACAAGATTAAAAAATAACTTTATAAAGTGCACAAGAAAGATGTTGGGAAAAAAAAACATCGTCTAGCATGCATCATATACAGGGCCCTTGCTAGGGATTTCAAATTGTTAGCCAACAAAGTAGTCAAATTTTAATTGTATTAGCCAAAGACCTAAATTTAGTTAATTTTAATTGTGAATTAAAAAAATTTCCAGAAAATTTCAATTGGAAAACAAAGGAGTAAGTGATAGCCAAAAATGTCTATTTGAGAAATATTCTCAACAATTCGATATGAAAGCTAATTGAAAACTAAGTGTAAATGTTTTTACTCACTTGTATTTCTTTAATAATGAAAAGGCAGTTAATCTTGTCCCTTAAAGGACGCTTGTTTCAATTCGCGTACGGGAGAATCAACCTGTAAACATCAGAGCGACTTCGAACGACGTGTTTCGTCAGGAAGAAGGATGTGACGTCAGAGCATGAGCGGAGATGATGTAATCTCCCGATAGCTCCGCGGCAAATCGAATGTTCTGGAAGCATCCAGACTGAGCTCTTACGTAGGCATATCCGGCGTGACGTGCATAGAGTGCGCCGTATTATATAAGCAGGGGAAATGAGAAGGAAATCACTTCTTCTGCTCGCGTTTCTCATTTTCGACTGACGATAGTCGTATTTTTGAGAGAATCGTTCGCTGTTGTGGCGACGTCCTGCACTTAGGGGATGGCTTTTAGAGTTTCACCATGAGAGTTAGGGACTTAAAATTTTTGAAACATTTTTTAGGATAAGTCAAATTAGGGTGTCAAATGTGTTTTTGAAGATGTTCTTTTGGAACATGAAGGATGTTTTTGAGAGTTGAAATTCCTCATATTTGTTTATACACTTTACCAATGTTATAGTTTTGTATTTTACAGTTGTTAATTATAGGATAATTATAAATAAAATGATTTAGCCATACAACTTGAATTCTGACATTTCATTCACTTGATAGCTACAGGAATGTGAAACAGAAGGCATCTGCTAAACTTAGTGTTTACCTTCCTTGCGGGAGTTAGACAAAATTTGTTAGGTCAACAAGAGGGTTATGGGCCCAGATTGCCCTTCCCTATTCACATTTCGTCAGCTTGAAGAAAGTGAATTTGAAGAAGAAATGTTGTTGGATGAAATATCGATTAGAAATTTGGAAATTAATTTTTTGAGCGATCTCATCGAAGCGAAGAGATGAAAGAATTTATGAATTGAAAACGATACGAAATTTTTGCCCAGTAAAGAACTATGTCCACCCAAACCGTTAAAATTGAAGAATTGAATGATTCGAATTATGTCGAATGGGCGACAAACCTCAAGTTCCTGCTAATGGACAGGAACTGCTGGAAAATTGTTATTGGTGAAGAAGAAGAACCGATCGAGAACAAAGAGGAAGGAATCACAAAAGCGGATATTAAAGATTACCATGTTCGGAGGAGAGCAGCAGTTTCTATGATTTTCTTAAATATTGAGCAACGACTTAGGAAGATTATCGAAAATTGTGAAGATCCCCGAGAATCATGGAAAAAGTTGAAATTGTTCTTCTACCCAGATAACAAATGCGCCCGGATGCAGCTGTTCTTGGAACTGCAAAATTCAAAACCTGAAAGAAATGAAAATATTTCCCTTTTTGCGGCCCGTTTACAACGATTGTTTGATCGAATTAAGGTTACATATCCCGAATATCCTGAGGACTGTATCTGCTTCCAGCTTTTACAGAACTTGCCTAAAGAATATGATCATCTAGTCCAAGCAATGCTTACAAGGAGTGACCAGGATTTCAAGTTCGAAAAACTGGTAGTGGATCTTGTGATTGAAGAGAACCGCATGGTTTTGAAGACGAAAACTAAGGAGCGGCTTGAGGTGATGACAGTTCATAATCGGCAGCGATGCTACAGATGTGACCGCATTGGACATCTCAGGAAGGATTGCCCAGAGCTGAGACAACAAAATCCCACGACGAACCAGTCCCCAAGTCCAGTCAACGAGAGAGGAAGCACCACAGGACATGGAAATTCTAGGGGAAGATCGAACCAACGAGGAAGGAATCGTCGAAGGGGGGGGGGCCAGATATAGAAATACAACGGCCAGGCGGAGATCTCCATCAACTGACAGATGTGAGTATAGATCCTTTTTCTTATCAGAGGCAAATTTAAATGAAGTAGGGGTAAAGGAATCGACATGGATTTTTGACACGGCGGCCAGTCATCATTATACCCATAACCGGAACTGGTTTAGGACATTTTCTCCCTTAACGGATGTTCAAATGGCAGTAGCAGTCAAGAAACAGACTTTTCCCATTGAAGGCAGCGGGGAAATTAAAGTTCGTTTCGGAAATAGATCTGTTGTTTTAGAAAATGTCATGTATTCACCGAGGTTAAGGAGAAATATATTGTCCGGACCCAAATTTGATTTGGGAGGTGCTAAATTTGAAGGGGGTGGTGGCTCCGTGAAAGTACTAGATAAAACTTGTAAATTGATTTTTAAAGCAAATTTAGAAAATGGTGTATATATTGTTGATTCTGTAAAATCAAACCAATTGCCTGTTTGTAATACTGATAATGAAAATACTTTTTTAGAGTCCAATCATATAAATATTGAAACCTGGCATAAACGTTTCGGACATATAAATACAGAATGTATCCAAAAGACAGGGAGTTCACAAGCTGTTAATGGTTTACCAGAATTTAAAAATGTTAAAATTAATTGTGACACTTGTAAATTAGGAAAATTCAGAAGAGTGAGTTTTAAACCTATTGGGGATACAAAGTCAGACAGTCCGTTGAACTTGCTTTTTTGTGATGTTTGGGGGCCTTGCAATGTTGAGGGTAGAAATGGAGAACGTTATTATTTATCTGTTATAGGTGATTTTTCAAAAAGAAGTTCTCTATACCCTATAAAGTTTAAAAGCCAAGTACCCGAAATTTTGATGAATCATATCATAAAAGCGGAAAATTTTTTGGGAAAGAAAGTCAAGGCTGTAAGGACAGACAACGGAACTGAGTTCGTAAACCATGAGTTAGATGATTTTTTTAAGGAGAAAGGTATACATCATGAATTAACCAATTTCTATTCTCCTGAACAGAATGGGACGGCAGAAAACTTTAACAGAACAATTGCAGATAGTACGCGGGTGATTTTAAAGGAGAGCGGTTTACCTCAGAATTTTTGGCCAGAGGCAATGAAATATTTTACGTACACCTGGAATAGGGTTTGCCATGCCAATCAGACTAAAACCCCATTTGAACTTTATGGGGGGAGAAAACCCTCTATAAGGCATCTCCGCGCTTTCGGAACAATATTGTTTGTTGGTGTGCCCAAACAATTAAGAAAGAAATTGGATTTAAAAGCAAAAAAAGGTGTTCTCATAGGTTACGCGTTTAATAGAAAAGGGTATAGAATTTATCTGCCCGACAGCAACAAAATCATAGAATCAATAAGTGTATCGTTCAAAGAAAACTATTTTTTCCAAACTGACTTTCGAAATGAGTCAAATGAGGAGGAGAATCGAGTTCTTTCATGGCCCATGGCACTTCCGCCTGCAACCTTGAGCGAGAATGAAACGGCAAATGAACAGCAGGGTTCAGATTCGACCGATTCTGAAAGCTCGATTGCTAGCGGGGAAAGTGAAACGAGTTCTCAATCTGAGGATTCTGACAGCGAAAGTGGTTTACACCTACGCGATGCAGTTTGGGTGAGAAAAGTAGTGAAAAGACCGGATAGCACACGAAATGATGTATATTATTATGAGAAAGGGGAAAAGAAAAGGTTAAGATCTAAACATGACATTGAAAAGTATTGTAAATTAAAAGATATAAAATACGATCCAGATAAGTTTAGTTTTAAAAGGAAAGATCTAACAGAGGGGCAAGTAAATAATGTGTCTGTAAGCTCAAAGAAAAACAATAAGAATTCATGACTAGAAAAAGAAATTCAAATCCCTAGGACTTACAAACAATCTTTAAAGGTAAAAGAAAGTGCTGAATGGCAAAAAGCAATGGAGACTGAGCTAGAAATTATGCATAGCCGAAAAGTCTGGAATTTGGCAAAATTACCGGAAAATGTTGTGCCAGTAGGGTCTCGCTGGGTTTACACTTTAAAGAAAGATGAGAAAGGGGTAATTAAATCTTATAAGGCCAGATTGGTAGCAAACGGCATGCATCAGATCAAAAACCAAAATTTTGATGAGACATACAGCCCAGTATGTAATTTTGGAATAATTAGATTTTTCTTTTCTCTGTTAATTACATGTGCAAATTGGTTAAATATACAGTGCGATGTAAAGAGCGCTTACTTATACGCACCAATTGATGACTTGATATATATGAGCCAGCCTCCCGGTTTTGTAACAAAAGGAAAGGAAGATTATTTTTGTAAATTAAATAAGGCTATTTACGGGTTACACCAGAGTGGACGCTTGTGGTTTTATGAATTAGATCAAGTTTTATCACAAATTGGTTTTAAGAAATTTGAATCATGTAACTGTGTATATTTTAATAATAATGTTCTATTGCTTGTATATGTTGATGATATTGTGATTTTTGGTAAAAAGGAAAGTCATATAAGCAGTGCAATTAATTCTTTAAGTAAACATTTTGATTTGAAGGTATTGGGAAGTACAAAGAAATTGTTAGGGGTAGAATTTGAATTAATGGGAAAGGAATTGTATCTACATCAATCTTCCTATATAGAAGAAGTGTATGATCGTTTTAAGAAATTCAAATTCCCATCTACCTCTCTTCCAATTAGTAAAGGCATTGTTTACTCTAATTCTGACTGTCCTAATACAGAAAATGAAAAGTTTGAAATGACTAAGTTTCCTTTTCGTAATTTGTTAGGATGTTTAGCATTTATAGCCAATAGAACACGACCAGACATTGCATACACTGTAAATTTATTTACTCAATTTCAGAATAACCCAGGAAAACGTCATTGGGATGGCCTTTTAAAATTGTTTGGATATGTTTATCAATCCCGAAATTTAAAATTAAAATTAAAATGCGGTAAAATCCAAATAGTAGCTTTTTCAGATGCAGACTTCGCATCAAATAAAGATGACAGAACTTCTTTGGGGGGTCAAATAATTATGTTAGACAAAGCTCCTATTGAATGGAGAACTTTTAAAGAACGGAGTGTTAGTTTATCAACTATGGAATCGGAGTTCATAGCATTGACAGAAGCGGCAAAAGAAACATTGTGGTTTGACAGAATTCTGGAAGAATGTTTGAAAAATAAACTTTTAAAGTTCATAAAAATAAAAGCAATTATTTATGTAGACAATCAAGCTTCTTTGGATTTTGTAAAATCACCAATTGAAAATCACAGGAGTAAACATATTGATGTGAAATTATTTTTTATTCGTGACTTGATTGCTAAAGATATTTTTACTGTTTCATATGTAGAAAGTAAATCTAACTTGTCAGATATTTTCACGAAGCCACTAACCCAAAACGACTTAAAATTTTTCCAAGAAATTTTTTTCAATTCAAGAGATTAACCTATTGTAGAAAGTGTTTGTAATTTTTTGATAATCATTTTTCGATGATGAGCAGTCATTTGTGAAAAACGCGTGCAGAAAGTCATTTTTTATGTTTTTGTTAAATTTTTTATAGTATGGATTGTCAACTTAAATTAATGTAAAAATGTGCTTATATACTTCTGTTTTTATTTTTTTGATCAAAAATGAAGCTTGAACTTATATTCAAAACTGTTTATTATGATTATACATATTATACAATTGTTGTTAAATTGCTGATATTAGAACAGTTACTTGTGGTTTTTATCGTTGTTTTTCAGATTAAATCTGATGTCTGTCCACCAACATGAGCTTTTGTCAACTGCGTTTTTTTAAGATCAGTGACATTTTGTGAAGATACGATTGTGACTGAGAATTTTTGGACTGAATATGGTTGAACTTTTTTTTTCTCTAGGACTCCTATAGGACTTTAAAAATTATGTTTTGTGATATTATTGTTGTGATGTGCAAATGTTGTTTTACTTAAATTCAAGAAGAATATTAAGTGTTTGTTTTTACAAAATGTTGAAACTAACGAATTTTTGAGATGATAAAAATTAACTAACGTGAGATTTAGATTTAAAAAATTTACTAATTTTTTGAGTGATAAATTGTCTTTAAAGAAATTTTGAAGAGTGAGAATTTTTTGGAAATTTAAATCAGATAATGCTTGAAATTAAATGAATATGTAAGATCAAATGAATTGTCGAGAAGGGAGGGCATTGATAGCCAAAAATGTCTATTTGAGAAATATTCTCAACAATTCGATATGAAAGCTAATTGAAAACTAAGTGTAAATGTTTTTACTCACTTGTATTTCTTTAATAATGAAAAGGCAGTTAATCTTGTCCCTTAAAGGACGCTTGTTTCAATTCGCGTACGGGAGAATCAACCTGTAAACATCAGAGCGACTTCGAACGACGTGTTTCGTCAGGAAGAAGGATGTGACGTCAGAGCATGAGCGGAGATGATGTAATCTCCCGATAGCTCCGCGGCAAATCGAATGTTCTGGAAGCATCCAGACTGAGCTCTTACGTAGGCATATCCGGCGTGACGTGCATAGAGTGCGCCGTATTATATAAGCAGGGGAAATGAGAAGGAAATCACTTCTTCTGCTCGCGTTTCTCATTTTCGACTGACGATAGTCGTATTTTAGAGAGAATCGTTCGCTGTTGTGGCGACGTCCTGCACTTAGGGGATGGCTTTTAGAGTTTCACCATGAGAGTTAGGGACTTAAAATTTTTGAAACATTTTTTAGGATAAGTCAAATTAGGGTGTCAAATGTGTTTTTGAAGATGTTCTTTTGGAACATGAAGGATGTTTTTGAGAGTTGAAATTCCTCATATTTGTTTATACATTTTACCAATGTTATAGTTTTGTATTTTACAGTTGTTAATTATAGGATAATTATAAATAAAATGATTTAGCCATACAACTTGAATTCTGACATTTCATTCACTTGATAGCTACAGGAATGTGAAACAGAAGGCATCTGCTAAACTTAGTGTTTACCTTCCTTGCGTGAGTTAGACAAAATTTGTTAGGTCAACAGTAAGTTTATAAAATAGACAATGCAAGTGCTAATATTTTAAATATGCAGTATACACTAATATTTTACTAAGCACTTAATAACAATGCATACGACACGGAAATCCCAATTTGTTGTTTTTTTTCTTGCAGATTTTCTAATTATAATTTTGAGGGTCGAGGGAAAAATATTTTTCTTATTTTTTATGAAAATTTCCGAAAATTTTCCGTTTGCCAAGAATTATAGCAAATCAGCTTCTTTTGTTGAATTTACAATTTTATCACTTTTGGCGCAGTGGCGAATCTTTAGCGCGGGCCCTGACATTTGTAAGTAAGTTTTCATTTATTCTATAATTCTCCATACATTATTTTCTTAAAAATTACTGCAATGATGTACAACAACTTTGTTATACTCAGTTGGACTAAGCAATGTAGAAATTTCTACATTGTGATGCATCGCCAACCTTACATGGCAGTGTCACAATACATCACAATGTAAGTTTTTTTTTCTTTTTGAAGATACAGTGAAATCTTGTCACAACAAATACCAATACAACTAAATATCGGTTTCAACAAAGGAAATTTTCTGTATATTTCATTTCCATTACTTTGCTCTAATTCAATTGCAGCGAAAATTCCGTTACAGTGAGCAAAATTTATGGTCCCTTAAAGTTCGTTGTAACGAGATTTCACTGTAAACTGCTTGTTTAAATTTTACAAAATATGTTCCAGATGGAAAAATATAAGTTATCCCAGATACTACAAACAGATTCTAACGCTAGCAGGAAGTTGCCAAAAAAAAAAAAAAAAAACTGTTTAAAGGGACAAGATAGCTACAGGTGTTTTGGTATTACAATGAATTTTTTTTCCTAATGCAAAAAGATGTGAGCAGTCTTTTAGCATTTAAAAAGGGGTTCATCAAAACACCAAAATATGTGCATGCAATCTTAGTAGCTATTTTACACTTTAAGCGTCTTTTTTTTTTCTTTTGTTGTTGTTGAATGATTATAAGATATGTATAAACTTTGTTCATCAATATTTTTTCTGTCAAGAGCTTAAAAAACTGCATTTCCTGCAAGTTTTGGGAAAAGTGAAGATCTTCGTTTGCTTATGATACTTCCATGAGAGATAACAAAACTTAAATTTTTGGTTGGGAAATTTTTTTAATTTGCTGAATTGTACTGCATAAGCTATGAGTATGAATTCATCTTATGAGAAGAGACATTAAACATCATTATTTTTTTTAAAGGTAAGTTCAAAAAGTAATCGTTAAATTTTATGAATCATCTGAAAAAAATTGTGGAATAAGGGCATTTTTGTAGGTCACAGTAACCTCCCATCTGGGTGCCCCTGCTTCTACAGAATTTTGAAACAATTAAGATATTGAAACGGTAACGATTGTGGAATGGTGTCTGAATATTGGTGGTAGGATTTGTAGCCAGTGCTATATTGATGAATTGGTTTAGAGAAAAATTCTAATCTGATTTAAAGATGTAGGATGTACAACAGTTTTTTGCGATGCATTGCCCAACCCTAATATCCAGTAATATTCTATTGATATTAATTGAGATGCACAAAGTAAAAAAATATTCAGTTGAATACATGGTTAATTTTTTTAATCTGAAAAATTTAATTTTTATTTTATGCCAATTTGAAATATTTTGCAGTAAGATACCCAAGGCTAAGGCCCCCAGAACAAAATGTAATGTACCAAACAGCCTGATCATCACATCCTGAGACTGCAGTTTGGATCTTTTTAGAACTCCTCGGTCAGAATTGGTGAATAACTGAGCAGATGTCAGATATCATCTCAATTGAAGCTGAGAGTGCCTACAAACTGGTAGATAAAGTGAATTCACCAGCGAGTGTTCGCAGCATGGTATGGTTCGACTCGTGAGTGGAAGACAAAGTATGGGTATTTAGCAGTAAGTTACCACCTTTAAGCTAGGGCTAAGTCAGAACTGAATTGAGATGACATCCGAAACCAGCTCTGTTATTCACTATTCCTGACTGAGGAGTTCTAGTAAGAACGAAACTACAGTCTCAATATGTGATGACCGGGCTGTTGGGGTATATTGCATTCAATTGGAAGTAGTTTATCTAATTTGTGTCTTATGTGAAATTTAAATGCACTTCCATCAAAAATCCTAAATTTATTTTCCTTAAAAGCATAGTTATTAATTTAAAATAAATAAAAAATAAAATAAATTATTCAAAAAATAACTTAATGTAGTACAACTAATCTTGGCTATGTTTATCAGTAGAGACGTACCAAGTATTCGATAACTACTGGGTACTCGGCTTGTTCGGACAATTTGCCGAGTACTCAGTACTCGGGCAAATTTTGATCAGGTACTTGGCCAATACCGAGTAGTTGTAAAATATTGAATAATGTTCAAAGCAGATGTTACAATTAATAAAAAAAATGCAAGCATATAAATAATATACTGCAATCATTTACAATTCAAATTCTGAGAATAATGAAGTTTGTTATGCCTCAATGGAGTAAATCTTATATTTTAATGCCCCAAAGTTAAAGAAACTTAAATATTAAAAATGGGGCAAAAAGGCAAGTACAGAAAATATGAAATTTTTATATTAAATGAATTTTTGCCACCAACAAAATTATAAGAAGCATAAAAATACCCTTTCTTAAAAAATAAAACAATGTTAAAAGCACAAATGTGCAGGAACTCTGTATGCACGTGTTTTGGCATTACAAGGAATGCTTTTTATAATGCACAAAATGTGAGTTTATGGATTTAAAGACATCTGACAAAAGTCAGATTTTTTTATGTTCATTTGCTCACATTTTATGCACTAAAAAAGATGTTCCTTGTAATGCAGAAGAATGTGTCTGCAGTGCTCCTGCACATTTGTACTTTTAACATTGTTTCATTTGCTTAAAAAAATTATTTACATTTGTATGACTAGAAGTATAGATTGATATAATTTGTTTTAATTCACACTTGATAATCCTACCTTTTATGTATTTGTTTATTTTTACTTTAAAAAATAACTTATTTGTAAAATTATTGACACAAATAAAATCTTTTAAATAATACATAATAAAATTTCATCTGGAAGTTTGTTTTAAAAACTATTTTTTTTATATGGAGGTCTATACTACTATTCCAATGAGTTCACAATTTGTCAGGTGTGTGTCCGTGGTTCTTCTTAAAACATAATTGGAACTCGGTACTCGGCTGAGTTGCGAAAGGCCGAGTACTCTGCTACTCGGCCAAAGTGCTACTCGGTACGTCTCTATTGATCAGAAATTCTGCATAAACTGATTAGTTTCTTTTCTGGGGATATAGGGTTTCATAACTGACAATCATGATAACTGGTTATGTTGTAAGGTATAATAACTATGTTTATGTTTTACAGCCTGTACATTGTAAATTTTCATCTTTTCACGAGGTTACTTTGGGACTGAGAAATTTTCAAAGTTAAAGGGCTGTAAGTTTTCAGCCTTATTTTGGCTTTGGTTGACAAAAACTAAACTTTACAAAGTGTTTAAATAGTATTAGTTACACTATCTTTTTTTAAAAAATTTCATAGCAGTTTAAAATAATATCATAATCTTTTACTTGTTAGTTAGAATGCATTGTTCTTAATTATCTATTTAATATATAATATTCTAGGATTGATCAGAGCTAAATAATGTAGATGCACGTGCGCACGTCCTGCGCGGATACTTCAACTGACGTGCGGATACATTGCCGCGGAGTTGCACGTCTTCCGATAATAGTAAAAGTTCATACTCTTTTCTTCTAATTCGTTTTAAATTTCTTTGATATTAAATTCGTTGATATTATTTATTTAGATTGTAAAAGATAGTTCCAGATCGTATATACACCCAAGCGTGTGGTGGATGTATTCGCTGCGGGCACGCGCATCTCGCGATAATTGTTCAAATTCTTATTTCTAATTTGTTTTAAAGTGATATTTAACTAATTTGTAAAAGTTATAAACGAATAGCATAAACGTAACAATAGCATAACGTATTCATAACTCTTGCTACTAAATTTGTTGCACTCGTTTTTGTCCATTCCCTCAACAGAGCATTTCCAAGAAGCAGCGAATTGCTAGTTTTTCCTTTGTTCTCAGAAATTTGGATATCATATTAATTTCTCGACTTGACAGACTAAGAACAGAAAGGTCCCACCAATGTATTATCTGCAGTGGAGATATAATACCCAAAATTATGTGAGCTTACAAATGCAAAGATATCGCTAAGAGTGTGGATAATTGAAGTTCTATTGTAAGAGATATTCTAAAATCTGAAAAATTGATATGGGTTTCAAAAAACACAGTAGAACTCAGAGTTTACATATTGTATCAGATAAGGGTCTGCAGGGCTTAAAAATCTAAGCATATTGTTTAAAAATTCGATTCTTTACCACTCGTCGCTCTAGGGTAAAGAATCGAATCCGTACCTGCCACTATTTGTGGTTTAACCAGTTGGATGTGACCCTGAAGATAGCTCTGATTTTCTGATTTAGACCAGAAAATGAGCAATCCCTGGTCCAGCACCCCCAGAGGTATCATTTCACTTGGAGGAGTGTGTGTAACACCCCCCCCCCCTCAACTCTTTACCAATGGGCTAGTGGAAGAAATCTGTAACCCTTGCTTGTTTTTTGTTTTTATGTACAATTTTATTAGCACATTCTGTACTAGCAACTTTTTACAAATTTGCTCCTTGGCTTGTATTTGCAATAAAAATTTTTATGCATTGACAAGCATTCAGAACCATTGGTGGTCTGTTGTACCGAGACGAGTAAAAATTGTTTCAGACCACCACTAAGTGGAATTCAGTATACCGTGGTACCAGTGGTTGATCACAGTCAATTAAGAAATTTCCTGTTACAGTTAAACCACATTAATGAGTTGAGCGAGTGGCACAGACTTCATATTTTTAAGGTTTGTTTTTAAAAAATTTTAATTTTTATAATTTTTTTTTTTTTGGGGGGGGGGTGCCCCCCCCAAAAAACCCCTCATAACATGTGGGTACGAATTCCTATTTAAAGGGGAACAACCCCTTCCGCTATAACTCTGCAGTAGGGAAAAACCATTGGCCTTCTGGATTTAAAAAAAAATCAAGCTATTTATTCGAATAAAACCAAAAGTAGTAGGGCCTATTGGGGGGGGGGGGGGAGAATGGAGCGGGTCATGGCGCAGACTTCAAATTTTTAAGGATTATTTTTTAAAGATTTCAGTTTTTGTGGTGATTTTCTTTCTTTTTTCGGGGGGGGGGGGGTTGACCCCCTCGTTTTACTTAAGGGGGTTAACTTTTACTTTCAGGGAAGCACCCCCTTCCCGAAAGTAAACGCAATATGGAACAGGCATCAGCCTTTTGGATAAAAAAATTCAAGCAATTAATAAGATCAAAAGCAGTGGGTCCTACGGGGGGGGGGGGGGTTGCAGCGGGTCATGGCACAAGCTTCAAAATTTTAGAGTTTTTCCTTTAAAAATTTTAGTTTTTTGATGGTTTTAATTTTTTTTTTCTAAGGACGGGGGGGGGGGAAGAGGTATGCCCTAGACCCCCTAATACCTGAGGGGGTGAAATCCTATTTTAGGGGGAACATCTTCTACAAGTGACTGATAAAGGGAAAAGCCATCGGCCTTCTGGATTAAAAAAAAAAGCTTATTATTTGAATAAGACCAAAAGTAGTAGGGCCTACGGGGGGGGGGGGGTGATGTAGCGGGTCATGGCGCAGACTTCAAATTTTTAAGGTTTATTTCTTAAATAATTCAGTTTTTATGGTAATTTTCTTTTTTTTTTGGGGGGGGGGTTGACCACCCCACCCCCCGTTTTACCTAAGGGGGTTAACTTTTACTTTCAGAGAAGCACCCCCTTTCCGAAAGTAAACGCAATATGGAACAGGCATCGGCCTTTTGGATAAAAGAAATTCAAGCAATTTATTGCAATAAGATCAAAAGCAGTGAGTCCTACGAGGGGGGGGGGGTAGAGCGGGTCATGGCGCAAGCTTCAAAATTTTAAAGTTTTTTCTTTAAAAACTTTAGTTTGTAGCTTTTTTGATAGCTTTGTTTTTTTTTCGAAGGAGGGGGGGATGCCCCAGACCCCCCCCCCCCCCTAAATCTAAGAGGGTGAAATCCTATTTTAGGGGAGCATCTCCTTTTACAAGTGGCTCTGCAATAGGGAACAGCCATCGGCCCTCTGGATAAAAGAACGTTCAAGCTATTTTTGTTCCATTAAGACCGAAAGCAGTGTTGCCTACGGGGGGGGGGAGGGAATAGTTGAACGGGTGGAACAAACTTCAGATTTTTACGGTTGGTTTTTGAAAATTTTTAATTTTAATATTTTTTTTGGGGGGGAGGAGCCCCCACCCCCCACCCCCATGACCTGAGTAGGGTAAATTTCTATTTAGGCGGGCATCCCCTTACGCCAGTAACTCTGCAATAGGAACTGGCATCGACCATCTGGATAAAAAATTTAAGCATTTTATTCGAATAAGGACAAAAGCAGTGGGGCCTGCGATGGGCGGGGGGGGGAGGGGTAGTTGCGCGGGTGGCGCAGACTTAATATTTAAGGTTGGTTTTTGAAAATTTTTATTTTTATTTTTTTGTTTTTTTGGTGGGGGGGTTTGCCCCCCCCCCACCCCCATGGCCTGAGGGGGAGGAGAATTACTATGTAGGAGGAACATCTCCTTCCGCAAGTAACTGCAATAGGGAACAGCCATCGGCCATCTGGATAGTAAAAAATCTATTCCAATAAGATTAAAAACAGCGGGGTGTACCAAATGGGGGGGGAGTCAGTCAAAAAAGGGGATGTTTTTAAAAACTATCGATTTTAAGATC